>NC_085138.1:10531789-10831789 GCF_035046485.1 Aedes albopictus
TTCAGAGGCGCATTGTGGCAGGAAATCGTGCTTACTTTGGACTCCGCAGAACTCTACGATCGAATAAAGTTCGCCGTAACACGAAGTTAACTATCTACAAAACGCTGATTAGACCGGTCGTCCTCTATGGGCACGAAACAAGGACCCTACGTGCAGAGGACCAACGCGAACTTGGAGTTTTCAAACGGAAGGTGTTGCGTACCATCTACGGCGGAGTGCAGATGGAAGACGGGACTTGGAGAAGGCGAATGAACCACGAGCTGCATCAGCTGCTGAGAGAACCAACCATAGTCCACACCGCGAAAATCGGGAGGCTGCGGTGGGCGGGTCACGTCATCAGGATGTCGGATAGCAACCCGACTAAAATGGTCGCGAAAGTCATCCGACCGCTACAAGAAGACGTGGAGCGCAGCGAACTAAGTGGGTTGACCAAGTGGAGGACGATCTGCGAACCCTACGCAGAGTGCGGAACTGGAGACAAACAGCCATGGACCGAGTGGAATGGAGACGACTTCCATTTACAACAGAGGACAATCAGGCCTTAGTCTGACCGGAGAGATAAGTAAGTGACCCCGGGAGGTGACAGAGTTCCAGATTACATGAGTAGCTCAAACGGAGTAAACCTTGACGTGGCGTGGGCTTAGCAGTGGGCCTTGTTGGGCCTCTTCAGAAATTCCACACATCCGAACCCAGCAACTCTCTGCGTGGTCTTACTAAACAGCTGTGCGCAAACCACCTGACCCAGGTGGGCGCTTCAGACATTTCATGTGCAAAAAGCAATACAAATCGCGAACGAAATGATACAAACTTGCTCATGCGGCACATCGTTCAACAATCGAACGGGTGAAAGTAAAAACAGTAGGCGCTGCGAACAATCGGCTAACGTAATCACAGTAGGCAAATTTATGCACCAGAACAAACGCTCTCTGCACCTGGGTGGAGCCGATGCATCTCAACCTAGGTATCTGATGATGGTAGCATAAGAGCTATGAAGTGAAAGCATGCGCCGCCTCTAATTTTCAAGTTCATTGTTGTTGTCGGCCGTTATTACGTTTGTCTTCGGCACATGGTTGATGGGGTCGATGGTACTCATGTACTCATCATCATAGCTGGTAGATGCGCCTCTTATTATTCAAAGGTTCAAACTATTACTTAAGTATTGCGTGGTGGATCTTGTGGTAGGGCTTCATTTTCACAAGCCGCTTTGATCACATTTCCGATCCCCCCGATGATGGTTCATTATAATCGCAGTAGCCGTTGAGAGAAAATCAAATGTTATTATGATTACGTCACCATGACAATCACGTCACGTTGATTGTAGTGCAGGCGCGGCAACTAAGTCTTGATGAATACAATGTGTATTTAGCGTTTTTGTTCATGCAAAAGGGGATGAACCCAACTTAAGTATGAATCTTGTCGACTCTCATACCGTTCCGTTAATCCGTTCGCGTTAGATTGAGTCATGATGTTTCTCGTTAGTGATCTACGGATCAGTGCAGTTACCTAATTGATTCAAATTAAACGTCACGCCTCTCTTCAATCTGCGGATAGTTCTGCGTTGAATGTAGATATAGTGTCAGCACTGACTATCAGTAAGCAGTTTAAACGAGTGTTACAACCGGCCATCATCGCCGGGGCTTGAGTTGTAAACGCTCGGATAATTGCCGTTTAGCCTCCACCTGACACGGGTCACGTATGTATAGAGAAACTGACGGATTAGATATCGGCGGCGTTAGAACTTCCACACGTGAGCCCATTTTGAACGGTTACACCGGTTACACAATCGTTACAAACTTACTCTGCAAGCACGTTCCTTTGTTTGTTTGATTGAAGAATGCGATAAAAGCGAAAATTATGTCTAATCATAGTTCACTGCGCTTATCGTGTGGCTTTTACCGTAACAAATCGCGACTCGCGAGCGAGCCGATAACCTGCGCCTACGTCGATGGGGGTATATCGCAAATGCTGATAACCGGCTTCATCAGTGCCTAAGCTGACTGGAGCGAGCGCCATAAAGCTTAATCCGTGCACGGTGTTTATACATTATTTCGGAGATGAAAATAGAAGCAAATCAGATAAGACCACCCCGCGTTGCAGCTTCAAAGTTCGAAATCGTTAGCGCGCTGGGGGTGATAATGGGCGATGTTTGGGTGCACCTCCGACGCGACGCGACTGCGACGCCGCGCCGCGTCCGTTCGAGTGGTGAATGCAATCTCAGATTTTAATTGCGGCTTTTGGCTCGCACGGCTTACTGAATGAGAAGCGAAACAGATAATAGGAAAACAATTTTGTTTGTTTTAGTTTTACTTTCTAACTCAAATGATTTTACCCGTCGAAATGGAAAGGCATTGAAGACCCAACTAACAATCGCCAGCCGCAAACAAGCATGCATGCTGAATTGTTGCTTTATAATAGTAATTATAGCTGAACTAAAATTATGCTGTACACATTACTGTACAAATGCTTTTTCAATTGAAAAAGTAGCCAATGTTCAACTTTTCGTATTGGTATAAACAATGATAATTTAAACACTTTTCAAGCGTTTAATAAGATTTTTATTCGACACGCAGTAATTCCTTTACAGCATAGTTTAACAAGACTTTTTTCTGCTTCTTGTTAAGTTCATGTAAAAATTAGGACATGTATCTGTATAATGTGTTTTTCACAAGTCAAATAAGCGCTTGGTTTCATCATACTTCGACCCAGAGTACATGATGAAAAACACGTGTTTTTTACCGAACAACAGCTGAATTAATCTGTTGTTCAGTCGTTAACCATAATGTTGTGCTAATTCACCACTGCTTTATAGGAGTCAGAGTCTGATCATTAATAAACCACGGGAAGTTTATGTTTTGATTTGAGCGCTGCAATTCATCATCTCTAGGATGGCGCAGATAGGAAGGCATGCGGCTGGCAATTGACGAGTCTCGAGTTCGAATCTGGATTTAGGTAAATTTATGTGTAGTTATTATTTCACAATATTTGTTCACAGCATTAAGTTACAATTATAAACTCTCGTGGAAATTGAAAAATTTTGCATTTTTTTATTTTTAATCATTTTTGCTAAAGCTGAATAACAGCTTTACTATGTATTTGTAAAACGATTTAACAACAAACACTTCAGTTGGTACACAACACTATGCTTTAAAGTTTCTCCAAATTTGTGTGAACAAAACCCGAACAAAGGTTGTGCCTGAAAATTATCCAAATGTTATTCAGCATCATGCTGAATCAATTCGTCGTAAAGGTGCTTGTAAAATGAGTGATTGTTAGTTGGGGAGGTGAATAAGTATTACTTATATATTTAAGTGTTGTTTTCGTCGGTTCTCAGCAATTTTTAACGATTGTTGGCGGTTTTTGATGTTGCCGAGTATTAAACTTTTATGAAAACCGAACGATGTGCCGAGAACAGTTTAAAACTCTAGTTAATGTTATAACACTAAATATACAGTGAAAAAAGAAAACAAGCTTAAAATCAGGTCATTAACACCACTGACTGGTTTCAGTATGTGAAATTGATTATTTTTGACATAGAAAAAAGCACAATAGATTTCATCCGCATACATCGCATTTCACTTAATTTTAAGCAAGCAGATTATTAAAAATAGCAACCTGGATAAAAACTAACCATAGGGTGTTTGGTGAAAACCATTCCTGCACCATACAGTGTACCAGCTACAATAAAGTGTATTGTAATGGAATGGTTCGCTAAAAGCTTTGCACATTGTAGCTACATACATTTACATTCGATTTTTATATAACAATATATTAGGGGTACTCACTAAACAGATTAAATTGCTGCGTAAGCCATGATTTTCTGCTTATTTGAAATGTTTCATGATTTTGCGAATGAAATAATCAAAGATTGCCTTGGTGATCGCGGCGTTTAATCAATTTAATCAGTTTACGCTGTTAAGTGAATCCCCCTATTATACTGTTTTTCTTACGTTTGAACCATTCACTTTTCCCAAACATTATTTTTCCGTGCATTTTTAATTATTTAGTTTTAGATTTTTTCCGTGCTTTGTTTTGTTGATGTTTGTGACTTTTTTGATGCAAAGGAAAAGAAAGAGAAAAAAGTGAATAAGTTGAAACATCAATTTGAAGTCAATAACATGTTTTTAAATAAGTGGTAAACCAGATGTCCTAAGAACTGCAGATCCAAGAGATATGGCGGGCTAGGTATGTATAGAGTGCGATGAGAGGAATACGAATGTAGGTCAACCCGGAAAGGCGCAGGTCAGATTACCGTAAATCAGTGGATGAGTTCAACACTATTCTTTCTGTATTTGCATTTAGGGGAGTTTTCTCCTCTTCTCTCATTGAACTTGCCTTCGACCACAACCGAATCAATTGCGATTGACAAAATTTATCTTTGGCGTAGAGCCATCTTTAACATATGGACTGGACTGAACACTGAAATGACTTCTTTTATAGGTTCGTCTGCGGGTTCGCTTTTAACCTAACTTCCCAACTAACAATCGCCAGCCGCAAACAAGCCTGCATGCTGAATTGTTGCTTTATAATAGTAATTATAGCTGAACTAAAATTATGCTGTACACATAACCGTACAAATGCTATTTCAATTGAAAAGGTAGCCAATGTTCAACTTTTCGTATTGGTATTAACAATGATATTTTAAAACACTTTTCAAGCGTTTAATAAGATTTTTATTCCACTCGCAGTAATTCCTTTACAACATAGTTTAACAAGACTTTTTTCTGCTTCTTGTTAAGTTCATGTAGAAATTAGCACATGTATCTGTAGAATGTGCTTTTCACAAGTCAAATAAGCGCTTTTGTTTCATCATACTACGACTCAGAGTAAATGTTGAAAAACACGTGTTTTTTTACTGAACAACAGCTGAATTAATCTGTTGTTCAGTCGTTAACCATAATATCTGTGATAATTCACCACTGCTGAATAGGAGTCGAAGCCTGATCATTATTAAACCACGGGAAGTTTATGTTTTGATTTGAGCGCTGCAATTCATCATCTCTAGGATGGCGCAGATAGGAAGGCAGGCGGCTGGCAATCGACGGGTCTCGAGTTCGAATCTGGTTTTATGTAAATTTATGTGTAGTTATTATTTCACAATATTTGTTCTCAGCATTAAGTTCCAATCATAAACTCTCGTGGAAATTGAAAAATTTTGCATTTTATTTATTTTTAATCATTTTTGCTAAAGTTGTATAACAGCTTTACTATATAGTTGTAAAATGATTTAACACAAACAGTTCAGTTGGTACACAACACTTAACACTTAGCGCGCTCGGCTGTTCGGGTTCGTATGGAAGTTGACCATCAATGTTAACTTCTTTTCCCGATCAGCCTAGATAGCTGTGTAGTGTCGGTAGCGGTTGTCTCAATTGGCTAAGAATAACACTACGGACCGCCTGATCCAGTGGTAAGAGTCCACTAAACAGGTGACCCCTAATCCATGGTGTTATGCGGCTTCATGCTTACCGTGCCAAAGAATGAATGGTTAGGGGGGTCTAATAAAAACCTAACCACAAACGGAGCCTGTGGAGAATTAGGGCGTCCTCCACAGTATTACGCCCTTACTGCGCTAACCGGAGCAATGGTGCAGTGGACCTTGCGTTTCTCCGAGATAATCAGTTGCCCTTCTTAAGTCTCAAATTTGAGGCTAAATAAGGGCGGGGTTATTCAAATGTTGTTAATTAGCTTACATTACTGCCTATATGGGTTCGCTTAATGCGTTTTCGCCATTGGCGTTTTTTCAATTGACACCGATTTGGTTCGTTGTTGATGTTTCCTTTTTGTGCTGTGATTGTGAAGAGTGTAATCCTGTCTAGTTTGGGTAGTGGCTACGACAAGGAAACCTCAGATCAATTTTCAGCGTAAAAAGCGTATGTAGCCCAAGTGGATCTACTTCAAAAAGTTCAATTTCGTAGGGTAACTTCTGTATAGGTTACCTTGTGAACCCAGCTTTGCTTTTTTCATTATAGATGAACTGTCGTGCCTCGAGCATGCTATATTTTAGAATAACGTTAACAGTATGTTTCAACCTTTCCTTATGGATGCCTTCAAGCAAGCTCTTGTTTTCAGCATCTTTTCGCTGATATTTGGCATCTGAAGTAGCTCAAACATTGGTTTGAGATGCTTCACTTTGATGGAATACTTAGGTAGTACAGTTCATGGCTAACTTAACATAGAATTGCACCTAACCCAACTCTGCATGAGCAGAATTTGTCATGAGTTGACTGATTGGCATGTGTCAGATGAGGACTCTCCATTTGACCTTTTTGCACTTTGGAGTGTTCCTTCGCAAACTTTGCGTATTCAGGCGTCCCTGCTCAACAAGCTAGGGAACCTGTACACTCAAACCTCCATTTAGGTAGGATCCATTTAGGTAGGATCCATTTAGGTAAAATCTATTTAGGTCCCTCCATTTAGGTAACGTTACCTAAATGGAATTTGATTGTGTTCAGATCAGTTGGAGTACTTAAGATTAGGTATAAGATTGGTTTATGGGAAAGAAGTAGTGAGTGGTGTTAGGGGGTGGGTATGAGGGGAGGGGGGATGCAATGTTACCCCTTAAACACCCCTCCTCCTTCCATGCATTGTTGAAAAGTGTCAGTATCCAGCTGAAATTGAGATAATCAACCATCCTTCCATCATTCAATTGATATCAGCTCCAGCATTGATGACGTCAAACCCGACATCAACCTATCATTCACCTGTTTTTATTTTGGCCACCAAACCCAACATAGACCCAACAGTTGTTCGATGTTGGTCCAACAATGGCCCAACATACGATAAAAATTGACCCGACTTTGACCCGACATTCAATAATTTTTCAGTCTGGCGGAATTTTGCAGGGTTTTCGCAAGGTTTGTTGTGTTTCGTGCCCAGCAAGTCATTTGAATGACAATTCTGATCTAAGATCCTCTAAAACCCCCGAAAACGCCCCTGAAGCCCCTCCCCTCCTGAAACCCACCCCCTCCTGAAACTCCTTGAAAGCCATCTGAAACTCCGCATGATCTCCTTTAAATCTCCTAGTAACACTCCCTTGTTGAACTTCTTTGCAACCTTGTAATCCATTTAGGTAATAAACTGAATCCATTTAGGTAATGAATCCATTTAGGTAAAAATTCTATTTAGGCAGTCCCGACTCATTACCTAAATGGAGGTTTTGGTGTAATAATTGGTTGCGATCACATTTTATGGATAACTCGCTTCCATTGCTACTCCAAGAGAGTTTCATTATGGTTTTGTTATTACAACGCCCTTCATTGTGGTATACCATAGCTACTGCTTTGAAAGAAGCTTGTCCTCTGCGGTCTGTGCGGACCGAAAGAGGTATTCCTGAATGGAACTTGGACCTGTTCAAGTTCTAAATATCTTCGGATAAACCAGTCTTTTGTATAGCTACGAATCTTTAGCTTCTACCCCGAGGATTGTAGCTGTAGAATCGATTTAGTGGGCAGTAAAAAGCTCTGCTTACTTCAAACCTCCTGGAGCAAATGGGGCTTTGTCCTATTTTTCTCCAGAGGGATTTGAGTTTTTCAAACATGTTTTGAACTCTTGTAGTTTTCTATTGGGTATTTTCATGGCGTGAAATTACTCTGTAGTTTTATCCCGAAAGGGTGCGTGCGTTGTAAAAAGAAGGAATAAGTTCCAGATTTATCTGGTTACGTCGTTCTTTCTGAAATGCTCGAAACGCATTGTCGATTATCACATCTGTGATGTTCGTCTGGCTAATATGCCTGTTCATGTGAACTCACATGTCTCCCAATTTGGGATGTCCACAGTGACTCTTTTACACAAAGTTGTATACGTTTTCAAGAAAGCACTCGCTAAAACGTAGTTTTTGCTTGGGTGATTTTTTGAATATTGAGGATGCTTTTGATGACGTGCCTTTCTATGTCATATTGAAAGTCGCATGACGTCGCAAGCTACCTCCAATGAGCTATAGGCTCTTTTTACGCTTATGCGTTTTACAGTGTCCTTTTCAGGGCACTGATTAACCCCGTTGTGGTATGAGCTATAAGCTCTCGTTGCGCTTATGCGTTCATTCCCTCTTCTGGGGCACCCCTTCCTATTTCATCACCTTTCCCTTTCCCAATTCCCATCCCTTGTCCCATTCTCCCTCAGGTAAATGATGAAATAGGCTCATATGTATGGCGATGGCACAAATGTCCCAAATGGAGGATAACGTGCCTCTGGAGCCGGCCTTCTGATACCTGATAGTTCCATCATGCCGCTCAAAGTGTTGCCACAAATAATGCTAAGTTTGCAAAACCTGGTTTCCTGGCTGGTGGGGCTTGGGAGCCTAAGCTTCAACTGTTAATGCAATCAGAGACTACTCAGACTTAGACGTGGACGATCCTATATATGAAGGGTTATCCAAAACGCTCTGGAGAATTCCCAAAGCGCATTCTAATAAATCTAGTAAGCTTAAGATGCCATTAACAGGAGGAAAATGACAAGATAATATAGCATTATATGGTTCATATATGTAATATAAAACAATTCAACATAACAAAAGAGAACCATTCCAAAACCATTTGAATAAATGTATAACCAGTAGTGAAATTACAATTAAAAACAATATATTTACCGCAGGCTTGGAAAGCGTCAGCGTCAACACGAGTCGTCACGCGATTTTTACAGAAGTGCCTCTCTCAATGTCATGGAATCGGGAGACGATGACCAAGAGAGTCTAACAATATTCGCTCATTTTTCGGTCATGACGGAGCGTGACATGGCTGTAAACAAGGCAACTACTAGCACATCGATGGACTTTGTTATTGTTTGTATCTTTTAAATAATGAATTTATGTCCTCTCTATTTAATAGATACAACGACTAGCCCAAATTTGCTTGGACCATGTGAAAATTTTAATTTCAAAACAATATGGAAGTTTTCGTCATGACGCTTGACTATTGCGAAATGACATGACGAAGTGCGCGAGTGCTCATTTCATTTTGTGACGATGAAAAGGCCTACTTGTTCATCGTCATGGAATGGTCACGACCAATAGTACTGTTACAATACAACGTTCGGTTTTTCTTTTGGAATACAGCAATTTCTCCTGGAATTCCATTGCAAATTCCTTCACCCATTCCGGTTGAGATTTGAGATAAAAAATTGAAAAATGCTCAAGAAATTTTCACAGGAATTTCCAAAGGAATTTCAAATGAAATTGTCTATGAAGAAATTTCAGAGAGAATTATAAAATTGAGACAATTTCTTAGGAAATACAAGAAATTGTCGGAATTTTATAATTCTTTCTGAAATTCCTTCATAGACAATTTCATTTGAAATTCATTTGGAAAATCCTGTGAAAATTTCTTGAGCATTTTTCAATTTTTTTTTGGAAATTCCTTTGAGAATTCTTTTGTCAATTCTTTTGGAAATTGATTTAAGAATTCTTTTTGAAATTCCTTCGGCAATTCATTTGGAATTCGGCAATTCCTCCAGTAATCCCATTGCAAATTCATTCAGAAATTCTTGTTGACAACTCTGGAATTCCCTAAGAAATTGTCTGGACTCTACAATTCTTTTTGTAATTCTTTGCTAGGAAATTTCATTTGAAATTCATTAGGCTATTCCTGTGAAAAATTCTCATGCATTTTTTAATTTTTCTGGAGTTCCTTTGAGAATTCTTTTAGAAATTGATTCTGCAATTCCTTTTAAAATCTCGTCGGCAATTCTTTTGGAATTCAGCATTTCCTCCATTGCACATTCCTTCAGTTATTTTGGTTGAGAACTCTTGAATTTCTTTAGAAATTGCCTGGATTGTACAATTCTTTTTAAAATTCCTCCGGCAATTCTTTTGGAATAAGGCGATCCTTTAGTAATTATATTGCAGATTCTTTCAATAACTCCGGCTGAGAATTCCTGAGTTTTCTAAAACAAGGAATTTCCAAACGAATGCCTCAAGGAATTCCCAGAGAAGGTGCCAAAATTGCCCATTGAAAGGAATGCCCGAAAAAATCTCAAATGAAAACAAAAAATGCTAAAGTAATTTCCGAAGAAATTGGCAGATGAATCTTTAAATTTCCCATATTCAGAGATCATGTTGTATTTGCTCAAATAACAGTAAAATCGTCAATTTTCAATACACTCTAGTAATTGTGTCTTGGCAACAAAGAAAAACAGTTCATAGCGCGTTCGAATGACCACAGCCTAGTAACCACAAGGCATCCAGATGACCATACCCAAGAAGGAAGGAAGGAAGGAAGGAAGGAAGGAAGGAAGGAAGGAAGGAAGGAAGGAAGGAAGGAAGGAAGGAAGGAAGGAAGGAAGGAAGGAAGGAAGGAAGGAAGGAAGGAAGGAAGGAAGGAAGGAAGGAAGGAAGGAAGGAAGGAAGGAAGGAAGGAAGGAAGGAAGGAAGGAAGGAAGGAAGGAAGGAAGGAAGGAAGGAAGGAAGGAAGGAAGGAAGGAAGGAAGGAAGGAAGGAAGGAAGGAAGGAAGGAAGGAAGGAAGGAAGGAAGGAAGGAAGGAAGGAAGGAAGGAAGGAAGGAAGGAAGGAAGGAAGGAAGGAAGGAAGGAAGGAAGGAAGGAAGGAAGGAAGGAAGGAAGGAAGGAAGGAAGGAAGGAAGGAAGGAAGGAAGGAAGGAAGGAAGGAAGGAAGGAAGGAAGGAAGGAAGGAAGGAAGGAAGGAAGGAAGTAAGGAAGGAAGGAAGGAAGGAAGGAAGGAAGGAAGGAAGGAAGGAAGGAAGGAAGGAAGGAAGGAAGGAAGGAAGGAAGGAAGGAAGGAAGGAAGGAAGGAAGGAAGGAAGGAAGGAAGGAAGGAAGGAAGGAAGGAAGGAAGGAAGGAAGGAAGGAAGGAAGGAAGGAAGGAAGGAAGGAAGGAAGGAAGGAAGGAAGGAAGGAAGGAAGGAAGGAAGGAAGGAAGGAAGGAAGGAAGGAAGAAGGAAGGAAGGAAGGAAGGAAGGAAGGAAGGAAGGAAGGAAGGAAGGAAGGAAGGAAGGAAGGAAGGAAGGAAGGAAGGAAGGAAGGAAGGAAGGAAGAAGGAAGGAAGGAAGGAAGGAAGGAAGGAAGGAAGGAAGGAAGGAAGGAAGGAAGGAAGGAAGGAAGGAAGGAAGGAAGGAAGGAAGGAAGGAAGGAAGGAAGGAAGGAAGGAAGGAAGGAAGGAAGGAAGGAAGGAAGGAAGGAAGGAAGGAAGGAAGGAAGGAAGGAAGGAAGGAAGGAAGGAAGGAAGGAAGGAAGGAAGGAAGGAAGGAAGGAAGGAAGGAAGGAAGGAAGGAAGGAAGGAAGGAAGGAAGGAAGGAAGGAAGGAAGGAAGGAAGGAAGGAAGGAAGGAAGGAAGGAAGGAAGGAAGGAAGGAAGGAAGGAAGGAAGGAAGGAAGGAAGGAAGGAAGGAAGGAAGGAAGGAAGGAAGGAAGGAAGGAAGGAAGGAAGGAAGGAAGGAAGGAAGGAAGGAAGGAAGGAAGGGAAGGAAGGAAGGAAGGAAGGAAGGAAGGAAGGAAGGAAGGAAGGAAGGAAGGAAGGAAGGAAGGAAGGAAGGAAGGAAGGAAGGAAGGAAGGAAGGAAGGAAGGAAGGAAGGAAGGAAGGAAGGAAGGAAGGAAGGAAGGAAGGAAGGAAGGAAGGAAGGAAGGAAGGAAGGAAGGAAGGAAGGAAGGAAGGAAGGAAGGAAGGAAGGAAGGAAAGAAGGAAGGATGGAAGGAAGGAAGGAACATCTGTTCGGTTTGTACAAGAACAGTTTATAGAGGCCTACATAAATCCCCGCTAGGCAAAAGGCAAAACCTGGTGAAAGTCCAACTAACTGCTCCCTTTACCTACGTCAAGTACATTCAAATCCACAGAGATAGCCATTCGCTTTCAATTCCGCCTTCTGTTTTGTATAGGGAGGCACCTCAAAGTGTACCCATTTGCTGCTTCATTGAATCGCGACGCGTTGCCGCCACCGGCCGGATTGCCCTTTGCCTTCTGCTGGTGAGCGCTGCTGTTTAAATCAACAAAACGGTGACAGCATCGCGTAAAATACAAACATTGACTCTCTGAGTCTGAAGGGCTGTGTCTATAACTCTTGATAAACTTCAAAGCTCTTCAAACGTAGGCAGGTAAAATAAGCAATAAAAATAGGACAAACCCTCAACTCGCCGTCACTTCGGGGACGTGAGGAATCAAAGTCATTAGTCAAAATCACCGCAGCACCTCCGAAAAAAATATCTCGAAGGCAAGCCTACCTAACACGCTACCACGACACAGTGATCAAGCGACCTTAAGCTCTGTACCGCTACCTTTGCCATGCGCACCGCACAGCGCACACATTATAAAACGACCGCGAACTGTTTTACCAACTGTTGTTGGATGCACACTTAGATTTGACCCCTTCTTGCTGACCCCGGCCGGTGGAACTGTGCTACTGAGGAGAGCTCACAAACAGTCTCAACAATCTCAATCTCAGTTTGTGTCTAGTCCAAATTCTACGGTAGCCTGTTGAATGCGGCCATAGAATCTACAGTACGTGGCATTTATGCGGTATGGCACGCGAGGACTAGACTAGACTAGACTAGACTATAGACTAGACTAGACTAGACTAGACTAGACTAGACTAGACTAGACTAGACTAGACTAGACTAGACTAGACTAGACTAGACTAGACTAGACTAGACTAGACTAGACTAGACTAGACTAGACTAGACTAGACTAGACTAGACTAGACTAGACTAGACTAGACTAGACTAGACTAGACTAGACTAGACTAGACTAGACTAGACTAGACTAGACTAGACTAGACTAGACTAGACTAGACTAGACTAGACTAGACTAGACTAGACTAGACTAGACTAGACTAGACTACGTCTAATAAATTTGTCCTGGAATTTCTCGTGGAATTCCTCCTGAGTTTCGTTCAAGAATTCTTTAGGAATTGCTCCAAGGATTCATCCAGAAATTCATAAAAAAAGTCCGTCAGAAATTCAGGAATGCCTCCGGGAGTTCTTCCAGACATACCTTCAGGAATTTCTCCTGGAAAGCCTTAAAAATTTCTCCAGAAATTCCTCAAAGGATTCCTTCAGGAATTCCTCCAGAAATTCCAATATGTATTCGTCCATAAATTTCTTCAATAATTTCTCAAGAAATTATATCGGAAATACCTCTAGAATTACATGCAGGAATACCTATAGAAATTTCTCTAGGAATGCCTCCATGAATTCCTCCAAAAAATCCTCCAGGAATTCCTTCTTCTGGAATTTCTCCCAGAATTCCTTCAAGGTATCCTCCAGAAATTCTTCCAAGGATTCCTCCAGGAATTCTTCCAAGGATTCCTCCAGGGATGGATTAAGAAATTCCTTCAGAGAATTCTCCTAAAATACCTCCAGGGATTCATCCTCCATGAATTCCCCCAGGAATGCCTCGATGGATTCCTCCAGGACTTCTTCTAAGGATTCCTCCAGGACTTCTTCTAAGGATTTCTGCAGGACTGCCTCCATGGATGGCTCAAGAATTAATCCTCCAGGGACTCATCCTCCAGGAGTTCTTCCAGGAATTCCTCCAGGAATGCCTCCACGGACTCATCCAGCAATTTCTTCAAGAATTCCTCCAGAAATTCCTCAAGGAATCCTTCACGGATTCCTCGAGGAATTCTTCCTAGCATTCCTTCAGGAATGTCTCCAGGGATTACTCCAAAAATTTCTTCACGGATTCTTCCTGAAATTCCTGCAAGGATTCCGCCAGGGATTCCTATAGATATTCCTATGAATTCTTCCAGGAATTCATCCAGGAGTCCCTCAATGAATTCATCCAGGAGTTCCTCCACGGATTCCTCCAAAAACTCTATCACGAATTCTTCCACGATTTCCTCCGGGGATTCCTCCAGTAATTCTTCCTTCAGGAATATCTCCAGGGATTCCTCCAGAAATTTATTCACGGATTCCTCCTGAAATTCTTACAGGTAATCCCTCCAAGAATTCCTCGTGTAATCCCTCCAGGGATTCATCCTGGAATTCCCTCATAGATTCCTTAAGGAATTTAACAAATTTCCTCCAGGGATTCCACCTGACATTTCTTCAGTTATTTTTCAAAGCTTCCTGCAGAAATGTTTCCAAGGATTCCTTTAGGAATGCCTCCAGGGATTCCTCCACGGATTCCTTCAAAAAATCTTCCACGGAGTTCTCCAGGAATTCTTCCTAGGATTCCTTCAGAAATGCCTCCAGGGATTCCTCCAGAATTACTTCTTGAATTCTTCCAGGGGTTGCGCCAGGTATTCCCCCGGAATTTGTTTGGGGGGAGTTTCTCCAGCAACTTCTCCAGGTATTTCTCCAAAAATTCCTCTATGGGTTTCTTCAGGAATTTTTTTTCTAGGGAATCCTCTAGGAATACATCCAGCGAATCCACAGAAATTCCTCCAGGTATTTATTCCAGAATTCCTCCAAGATTTCCTCCAGGGATTCCTTCAAGAATTCCTCCAAGAATTCTTCCAGGAATTTTTCTACGAATTCTTCCATAAATTCTTCCTGGAATTCTACCAGAAATTCCTCCAGGAATTCCTCTAATTCTCCCAGGAATATCTGAAAGGATTCCTCCTGAAATTCGTCCAGTGATTCATCCTGGGGTGCCTCCGATGGTTTCTAAGGGTTACTATAGGAATGCCTCCTGGGATTCCTCCTGAAACTCCTCCAGGGATTTACCCTAGAATTCCTCCACGATTCCTTCATGAATTCCTTCAAGAATTCCTCCACGATTCCTTCATGAATTCCTTCAAGAATTTCTCTCGCAATTCCTTCGATGGCTTCGATGGAAATTCTACAGGAATTCCTCTAGAAACTCCTCCATTTATGTTATGTTTCCAGGGATTACTCCAAAAATTTCTTCACGGATTCTTCCTGAAATTCCCGCAGGGATTCCGCCAGGGATTCCTACAAATATTCCTATGAATTCTTGCAGGAATTCATCCAGGAGTCCCTCAATGAATTTATCCAGGAGTTCCTCCACGGATTCCTCCAAAAACTATCACGAATTCCTCCAAGAATTCTTCCTTCAGGAATATCTTCAGGGATTCCTCCAGAAATTTCTTCATGGATTCCTCCTGAAATTCTTACAGGTAATCCTTCCAGGGATTCATCCTGGAGTTCCTTCATAGATTCCTTAAGGAATTTATGAAAATTTCCTCCAGGAATTCCACCTGACATTTCATCAGTTATTTTTCAAAGCTTCCTGCAGAAATGTTTCCAAGGATTCCTTTAGGAATGCCTCCAGGGATTCCTCCACGGATTCCTACAGGAATTCTTCCACGGAGTTCTCTAGGAATTCTTCCTAGGATTTCTTCGGAAATGCCTCCAGGGATTCCTCCAGAGAGTCCTTCAGGAATTATTTCTTAAATTCTTCCAGGGATTGCACGAGGTATTCCCCAGAATTTTTTCTCGGAATTTCTCCAGGAATATCTCCAGGAATTCCTCCAGAAATTTCACTTCGGGTTTCTTCAGGAATTTTTTTCTAGGGAATCCTCCAGGACCACATCCAGGGAATCCACAGAAATTCCTCCTTCAAGATTACCTCTAGGAATTCCTCTAAGAATTACTCTCTACGAATTCTTCCATAAATTCCTTGATAAATTCTTCCAGCAATTCTACCAGAAATTCCTCCAGGAATTTCTCTAATTCTCCCAGGAATTTCTGAAAGGATTCCTCCTGAAATTCGTCCAGTGATTCATCCTGGGGTGCCTCCGATGATTTCCAAGGGTTACTATAGGAATGCCTACTGGGATTCCTCCTGAGACTCCTCCAGGGATTTACCCTAGAATTCCTCCACGATTCCTTCATGAATTCCTTCAAGAATTTCTCTAGCAATTCCTTCGATGGTTCTCCCAGGAAATTCTACAGGAATTCCTCTGAAAACTCCTCCAGTTATTATTCCAGAAGATTTCCAGAGCTTCCTCCAGGAATTCTTCCTAGCATTCCAGTAATACTTCCAGGGATTCCTCCAGAGAGTTCTTCCAGTTCTTCCAGAAAATTTTCCAGGAATTCTTCCAGGTTATTAAGTAATTCTCAAAATGGGCCACGGAATGCTATTTTGATGCACGAATTCAAAATTGGTGCATACAATTCAATTGTGGCGTATGTGATACCTGAATGATACAATGAACACCAAGAAGGTGTATAGAATTTTAAAATGGTGTGTGTGTGCGCGCGTGTGTGTGTGTTTGTGTGTGTGTGCGCGCGCGTGTGTGTGTGTGTGTGTGTGTGTGTGTGTGTGTGTGTGTGTGTGTGTGTGTGTGTGTGTGTGCTTTTTTTAAAGTTTTTTCGTTGTATATTAACTAATGCTATCTAACTTAATGATCAAGGGGACCACATGATGGTGCATGCGTGACAAGTAATTGTGATTTGATACATATATAGAATGATAAGATGGTGCAAGGAATTTGAAGATGGTTAATCAAGTTAGTTGGTGCATAAAATCCAATTGCGAGCCATCATAAAGGTGCATGATATCAGCATGGTGTATAGGACCCCTTCCAAGAATTCCAAGAGTCTCTCTACCTGGTGATCATTGATTACGAAAAAGCTTTCGACCATCTATCTCAATCACGGAAACATGTGGGAAGCCCTCAGGCGCAAGGGTCTCTCTGAGAAAACCATCAGCCTCATTGAAGCACAGTACAGGGCATTTTCGTGCAGAGTACTGCACAATGGTGTATTGTCCGATCCAATCCGGGTCGTTGCTGGAATGAGGCAAGGATGTATACTATCACCGCTACTTACTGTTCCTCATCGTAATCGACGAGATCCTGGTAGGTGCGATTGATTGTGAATCAAATAGTGGGTTACTGTGGCAGCCCATTACCATGGAGCACCTGATGACGAACGTCATCAGCCAGACGTGGCTCTCTTAGCTCAACGGCGCTCTGATATGCAGGGTACGCTCGATGATCTTGCCGATCGCTCCTCTTCGGCAAATCTCACCATCAACGTCAATAAGACCACATCGTGGGATGTAAGCACGGTCAACCCTTCCAGCTTTACGGTAGCTGAGCAAGCAGTGGAGAATGTTGAAAGCTTCCGAGGGCTGCTTTGGCGAGTTAAGAAATGTATGGGAAAACAGCCAGATTAGTCGATGCACCATAATCCGAATTTTCAACTCGAACGTGAAATCTGTACTGCTGTACGCCAGCGAAACTTGGTGTGTATCAGTGGAGAACACTCAACGGCTGCAGGCAGGTCTTCATTAATAGATGCCTGTGGTATATAATTCGTGCATGGTGGCCTCACAATTGGATCTCCAACGTGGAGCTCCATCGTCGATGTCATCAAAAGCCGATAGGGATAGAAATCCGGGAGCGAAAGTGGAGCTGGGTCGGCCACACTCTAAGCAGGGGCGGAAACGAAATCTGCAAGCAAACGTTAGATTGGAACTCAACAGGACAACGTAGCAGAGCGTAGCCTACTACGCCAAGGATCCCATCCAAGGAGCTATACACACCAAAAAATCGATTGAGGGTGTCAGCAAAATTTTGCTGAATTTTGCCGAGCTGACAGTTTCAGCAAAAAATTTGCTGAAATTCAGCAAAAATTGCTGATTTGTTCAGTAAACTCTGCTGATCATCAGTAACGTTTTGCTGAAATTCAGCAAACTTTGCCGACCCTTCAGCTCCGCAAAATTCAGCAATATATAGCTGAAAGCGTTTAGTGTGTATGCTATGCGGCATATTCGAACTCCAATAGTCGCAAAAACCCTTCCGCCAAATCAAACTTCAATTGGTGCACCTTGCAGGTGACGGATCCATTCATCGCGGGGAGACCCCGCCGGCCAAACAGACAATCGAATCTAATTTCGGTGCTTCGCCTGCTGTGTCGGAATTTAGTGGCAAAGTGATGCAAAAAAGGAAACCTCGGCGATGGATGCGATGGGTTGGTCTTGGTAGGTAGGGTTTGGGTACTAGTAGTGGACCCCCTAAGCCATCGACATTTACTTCTGCGGGTTTTTAGCTATGTTACGTCAGTGGATTGTTCCAAAGTGGAATTTTATGACAAGTTTCATGTCCCTTCTTCATGTTAAGATCGTCAAACATACAATAATAATAAATTATTCCAGTGAAATACGCATTTGAAAATATGCATCGATGTTGCCTATAATGGACCCCACCGGGGTCCACTATAGGATTGTTTACACATATCTTGGCACCTATAGTGGACCCCCCATTTGATTTCCATGTTATCTGTCACGCTGCCGACGGAGCCTATAGTGGACCCTCCTGAATGTGCCCTATAGTGGACCCTTTTGAGTGTTTACATTCATTAAATAGTTAAAATAATCGATTTTTGTGACCACTTGGCAATTTGTTTGTCAGGAACTGCTGTGGAACAATATAATTGATGTTCCCCCGATGGAAGTTGCCTGGAATTAGTTGATTTGGGCATTCATATTTGGGTTTTTCTGTAGGGGGTCCACTATAGGCGCAGGGTCCACTACTAGCACACAACCCCTATTTGTATTTTTTGTTCGAGCCATGCGTCTGCTAAGCTCGCGAAGTCGTTCGTCCGGCGACGAACCGGGGCGTGCGTTGCGGTGGCTGCTGCCTGCTAGTTCGCGCACTGACAATGCGCGCGCCAGCAGTTCAGCTTGAACCGTCGACCCGTTCGGATTGTAACAGTGACGCGTGCGCGCTTAACCACGTGCTACTTACACGTTCCTAGCCGGGACCGTTTGGAATCACTGCAGCAGTGGAGTGCGATTGTTTTTAAATTCTTCGACACGACGACGTGTGTTTGTTTACGGTTTTAAAACGCGTGTCATCCCGCTGGAATTACACCAGGAATTACATACCCCGAGCGAGCAAGACTTCCGGGAATGGGATTTATCGGTCAGTGCTCTCCCGGGTTGACGACGATTAGGAAGAATTGAGTGTGTAATTTTATCTGTTGAGGAAGAAGCCGAAGGAAGCCGGGTATGCGGTGGAGATGTGCCTACTTGGATTAACCGATGCGGACGAGTGATTGTGGGAAAATTTATCGAAGCCAGTCATAACTGATTGAAACATGTTTGCATAGTGTTTTGTTTGCTAACAAAAGTGAAGAAAAGTGTCGTAGTTGAATACTTCAGGTCGTTCATGAGTGTATAGAGAACCGAACCGAAGTGACTGAACACCATTGCGAAAGAAATCACCGAGCCGCCGGTCGCAACGACTCTACTAATTCGAAATCAATCCAGCGGGAACCTTTATATGGATCAATAATCAATATTCACGATGAATAACAATGAAACCAAGGTAAGAGAACCGCCACGCCGAGCAGTTTTGTCTCCTTGTGCATGGACGTGCCGTTTCGACAGAGGTTTACCGTCTGTGTACCTGTGTATCTCTACATACCTATGGATACTTAGTACATATAGTACGGTTGATTGTACGAAACGGTAGCCGATTTCACATTATCGTTTGTGCAAGTTAATTGAAAGTCAAAAGACAATGGGAGAGGACGGGGTTATACGGTCAACACCCGGGTATCATCTTATATCCTAACTGGTTTTATTTATGTTTTATGAAAGGGGCACAGAGAAACAGACGTAACACTTAGAACGAATTATATTAACCCTTATGTGGCCGACAGGGTACCCGGGTACCCAGCGCCCATTTAAAAAGCACGGTGTAGAAAAAAGCAAAAAGTTTGTCGGACACATAACGGTTAAAAATCAGGAAATCGTTATGAAATCGTAATCGCTCAAAGCTAATTATGCCATGTTTGAACAAACCTCCACTAGATGGCGGTAGTGAGCAAATGTCAAACAGGAGCCAAAACGATGCCAGCGCCGCGAACCAACTACCGAATATTTGAATCAACCGTTAAAAAGGTTATCGATGGGAAGCGAGTGGAGTGTGACGTCTGTTTCTCTGTGATGGGGGTTTCTAGTTATGTGGATAAGGATCGTCACAACGAGCAAAACATTGTGGTTTTGATATATGTTAAATATTTGCCAGAGAGCTGTTTTACTCTGTGTGCCTCCAATATCAATCGCTGTTTTGGATTTATGAAATGGTTTCCGATGCAACACTTTGTTTTACGGATGAGCGATTCGTTGATTATTCGATTCTTTTTAATGGAATTGGGTTCTGCGAATTGGAATCCGTGGTTTTCAATAATTCTTCATGACAAGTGAAATTTCTTTCTTCGGGATCATTCGGATTGCTAAATAGGCATTTAGTCTGTTCCTGTTCCTGTGCATTACCGTTATCTGGGGTGAAGTTGATCACTGTGGGATTCGCGTCTCTCAACCGCCGTGGATGCTACAATTCTCTATAAATGGAAGAAGTTTTGACATAAATTGTGTGATATTAATTAAACATTTCATTATAATTTATATACCAATGATTTCAGCTAAATTAACGTTGCGTTGGGTGTTGCGTTACGTGGTAACGAAGTGATTCGTCGATTGCATACTGGAAGCTTTCATGTTGTTTACTTAAAAAATCCATGCTCCAATTAGGGTAGTGGTTCCCTTATTAAGCATGTGGCTCCCATTTTCATCCTACAAAAAACAAAGGATTGGAGCGCTGTTTGTTTTGTTTCTTATTTTTGTATTTTTTGTTAGAAGTGAGCACCCATGAAAACAAAAAGAACGGATTCAATCAGTGCCGTAATCGCTTGTTTTCGAATAGGATGAATATGGGAGCGTGAGATTACTGATGGTACACATACCCTACTTACGAAAACTTTTTATTAAATAACAGCTTTTCAATGAAAGGTCATAGTTTAGAAGACATAAAAACGTTCTTTTGCCAGCCACGCCCATTCTCCGTTACGAAGAATTAAAAGGATATTGATGATCTACTGAAGAGGCTTGTGACTCCCCGACGCCCTCCTAGATACCACCCCTCCGCTAAGTCCACGAGGACTTCCACAAAACAATGTTCAGATTTTTTCGTGATTGAAATTGTTTTGAAAATATTATTCATAACTATTTGTCCCGGCAAACGTTGTACTGCCACTTCGTATTTGACTATTGTTGAGATTCTTCTAATTCCCAATGATTTTAGGTTTATTTTTTTATTTTTTTACTTTTTGATTGAAACTTTTTCTAAGTTTTATATCAGTTTTAGCCACTTTGAAGACGATTTGAACCGTGCAAAAATTAAGCTGGTTCATCCGGTCGAGAGCCTTAAAGAAAACCAAACTCATTTTCATATATAGAAATTTTATGGACAACGTAATACAAACTATCAATATATTTTTACGGCAACCCATGGTCGTGTGATATTTAGAAAAGCTTTAATGTGGTAGCACTCTAAACATAATTATAGATTTTTTTAAATCCTGCAATCAGGGATGGGAACACTCACTTGCAACAAGTTACATTCACTTGCTATTTTCTCAGCTCCAAAGCGTGCAATCAAGAAGCGATGTATGGGCGACTTTTGTTTTGTGATTTCGTCTAAAACTTTGCCGAATAGAGTAGGGATCGCACACGAATCCCAAGGTCGTGACAGAGCTGTGAAAGCAACTCTCCACGAAGTGAGTGTGATTTACATTCACCTCGTGGAGAGTTGCCTTCGCAGTTCCCTCACGACTTCGGTATGCGTGTGCGACCCCTACTCTATTCGGCAAAGTTTTAGACGAAATCACAAGGTAAAAGTCGTCCATACATCGTTTCTTGATTGCCCGCTTCTGAGTTGAGAAAACTGCAAGTGAGTGTGACTCTTTCCAAGTGAGTGTTCCCATCCTTGCCTGCAATCCCTTCACATCTCCTGAAACGTATTTACATCCCTTCTGAAAATGCATGAAGTCCACGGGAACCGCTTTGAAACTCCCCCAATGCCCCCTGAAACGCTTTGAAACGCCTCTGGAACACGCTTGAGAACCCTCATGGATCATTATAAAACCCGCCATGGCCTCAACTTCTATGGAAATAACCTTCCTTAATATCCCATGAAATACCTAAAGTGTTGTTGTAACTGGTATACTGCATTCCCCTTCTGCTTCTCGGTAACCTCCCGCGGAAGTTCAGCAATATCATGCTAAGGTATCCGAGTTTAATTCCGAGTAGTTCCAGGACATCTTTGGACATATAATATCTTCGTGTTTGCCATTTAATATACGGATGCAAAATGGTCATTGGCGAAGAAAGCTCTTAGTCAATACCGTATTACCCCGCTAATACGACACCGACTTTTGTCGAATAACCGGGGTAAACTTTTAATTCGACAAACTGGTTACCCTACACCATCATGATCATTGAATTTTGGCAACTCTATTTTTGTTTTTGTATTGATTTCCCGATTTGTTATGAAACATAATTTCAACAGATATTGCGGTGGTGCGAGTAAAAAGCTCGTTCTTTCTATGATTGTTGCCATCCTCAGTTCATTCCGGTGATTGTATAACATTTCGCCGAAAACCATTTCGCGGTATTCCTTTTCGCGGTGTAACATTTCACGGAATGACATTTGGCGGAATGAACCATTTCACGGAATGCACCGTTTAACCGAATACCATTTGGCGGAATGTACCGTTACGCGGAAAATCGTTAATAAGAGAGAACAATTTAACTGATCGAGAGACTATTTACATCATTAAAAGATTCAAAACTCAAAACAGTGGTTGAAATTTGGAATGTTTCAAATCAACATTTCAATTTTTATAATGGTTTTATTTGAAAAAAAAACAGCCTATGCATGAAAGAAGGAAAATTCTCTGATAACATTAATTTAGCAGCTGTTATTCTAAAATCAGTGTAATGCATTATAATTATGGAAGAATAGCCTTTGATTAGAAGAAGGACAAATATCTGATTAAAAACAACAGCATATCTGTAAAAAAGAGCGTATGTTTGACAGATGGAAAAGCTTGTGATACAAAAATGTTGTTTTGATTTCTGTTATAACAGTATAAGGAAGTTAGAACATTAAAAAAAAGAGAAAGCTGATAAAGTTACTACTAAGGAGTGTTCTTGACTTAAGGGTCACATGGTTTACAAATGATTTACATGGTTGTAGCATTATTTCAACATATATTGCTTTCAATCAATAAGGGTGGTCGTCTAGAATCGTAGAAGCAGGTTCAGTTTCAAAATGTTGATACTGGGACATTAGGCTAAATTGACATGAGGCCGAATAATCACTGGGCAGAATAGATGTTAGACCAATTGGATCGAAAGATCTGCCTATTATTATAATGAAGAAAAATCTCATAAGAGTGAGTTAGTTGCTGGATCTCCAAATAACACTGTAGCACTGCAACTTATAAGTAAACAACTTATTTCTAATAGAAGGAAAAATCTTAGATGTAGATATCAGTTTGGTCACCAGCTCGTGTTATTTGAAAAGAAGGAAATATCTCCTAGGGAGTTAGCAGTAGACCACCAATAAACAACATAAAAATGCATCTAAAAAAGTCCTTGATTTGGAGAAGGATAAATCTCTAAAGGTAGGTTCAGCAGCCTGGCCATCTGAAAACTCACTAATAGTGTTACTCTGAAGAACAGCCCATTCTTGATACATAGAAGGAAAATCTCTTCATTTGGTTAGTAGTGTGGTCGCTAGCCAAAATACTCAACAGTGTACTTGAAAGAACAGCCTATTATTAAAAGAAGGTGAAATCTTCTATAGAGCTATCAATTTGATCGCCACAAACTCCACAATACATGAACAGCGTTTGATTTGAAAGAAGGAAGATTCTCTTATGGAGTTAGCAATATAAGCCGTTGAATGTACAATCTATGTTTGCTTATTGATAATTACACCTAATGTTCATTTGGTCTTATTTCCATTCAAGCTAATGACATTTGACCTAATGGTCTTTAGCCTTATGTTTAGAATTCTTGAGAATTCTTTGAATCAAAGAAGGCAAATATTCATTCAGAAAGGTATCAGATTTAATTTAAATCAGTTGGCACAATCGTGGAGCTAAGGAGAATATGATTCCATATGAATCTCTGATGGGGCCAGTAAAGTTCAGCAGAGAAAATAATTTGTCATTCTATTATTATTTACAAAATATTAAATTCCGCGAAATGGTTCATTCCGCGAAATGTTACACAGCGAAAAAAAATTCCGCGAAATGGTTTTCGGCGAAATGGTACACACTAAGATCAGCTCGGTATTTTTCCCATCTTTTTACTGAGTTCTCAACAGCAGATTTAACTCGGTACGCTCGGTTGTTTCTTTTGCAAATATTCTGTAAATGAGTTACCGAGCTCAGATAATAAACTGTCAAAAGTTACTGATACACGGCAAATATCGTTACTGGTGAACGGTAAATACGATAACCGAGTGTACCGAGATAAATCTGCTGTTGAAAACTCAGTAAAAAGATGGAAAAAATACTGAACTCAGTGAAACAATTACTGAGCTGGAACATCTGAATCTTAGTGTGTATACAACCCTTTCCGGTTGGTCGAATAGCACCAACTCAGAACTTCCGGAATTAGCGGCTGCAAGAGGAGCTGCTGCGGGTGCGAGTATAAGCGCAATATCAAATTGTTTTGAATTTGTAGTGTACATCGCGCGCTGTGACATTTGAGCACTTTTTAATTCGACATATGTCGAATAAGCAGGGTACGAATTAAAAAGTGTCTTATTAAAACGTGTCGAACCAGCGGGGTAAGACGGTAACTGTGGAAGAACTCAGTTATACACGCATATTTGCGTTCCAAACACCACACGGAGAAATCAAACTACCTAATTTTTGGGTCGATTTTACTCAAAGCTGAGTATATCGAATAAACTAGTTACCCAAAATTAGGTTGTTTTCCCTCTTTCCCTCACCGATGTTGTCAAACACAAACAGAGATGCATCTACCCAACGGGGGTCCTTGAGCCCAATAAGCCAATTTTGGGTAAATGTAGGTTTACTCAAATTTGGGTTGAATGAGGGGGGGTCTTGGGTTGAATTTACCTACTCTTAAGTAAATGTTTTTGCTGGAGGTGAAGGCAATTTACCTAGTGTGAGTTTAATCGATTTACTCAAATTTGGTTTATTGGGCCGAACTATGGGATTGCGTCAAAAGAACTCAATTTTGGGTAGTTTGGCGGTTCCGTGCAGGGAATATGTTATATTATAGGGAAACTCTGAAAGGATTTTAGTTATGTTTGTTTACATCACTCCAAACAACAATACGTTTTTTTTAGGTAAACAAACATATATATGTATATATTGGAAGGGTGATAATCGTTAGGTTGCCTTATTCGTATTAGTCTTAGCTGCCCAAAAGACGTCAAGCAAATAAGTAACGACACGGTTCTCCCTAATACACTCTCATGGTGAGTTTTGTTTACCATGTCGTGCTCTGTTGTTCTAAACCCTTCAACTGGACGGTTCAACTGGAACCTTTGGTTTCAGTCTTCGCACTTCTCTTTATACATACACAAATTCTCTGCTAAACACTATAGGGCACCGCATTGTTTTGATTCTGTATGGGATTTTGTCGTGTTTTGGTCTTGTTAATTACAAAATTTCTGAAACAGTGAAAAAGAAGGAGAGAATTTCATGCAGTGCCCTATAGCTGTCCCTGTAAACGTCGTATTGCATGCCTTCTATGCTTTTGACACGCACTTCTGGAAAAAATGGCCCATAAAATGGAATTTTCATCTTATTCGTCGTTATGATCATAAGTTTCTTACCTAATCTTGTTTATACATGTCTAAAGGTGTGTGTAGATTTTTCAGTTCTTCGAATAAAAGTTAGTCTTGCTTATTTTTTTTAAGAATTCGTAATGTATTTCTTACTTAGCTAAAATGTTTGACACTAAACAATCGATTGTCAACAGGAGTTCCTGTGAATTTTCTGTGTTAACGTTTTTGTGTAACTTTGAAGTACGGTAGCTATTTTCAATTTTTTTTTGATTTTTGGAGTTATTTAATTAACCTTCGGGCAAAAAGCGAGATTTTTTCAATGTGTTGTACAAAATACAACAGCGCGATCGCTCGATGGTTAAATTATTTAAACAAAATTTGGTTACATAGTTTTAAAGAGATCCACTTGATACTGATTTTGCAGAAATTCTTTGAGCAATATTTGAATGGTAACTAATGTTATCTGCAAAAGTTGTTTTAAAGTGGTCAATTAGACCCCGGTTTACGGTATATCAAGTATATCCAATGATCCGTTTTCGAGCCTATTCGTGACATACATAATTGATGGGACAAACTGCATTTTTTATACAAAATGGCCAAGTTTGAGACTCCTTAACTAAGAGCACTACAAGAACTTGAAGATTTAGCATAGCATAGGCGATTGTACACATCGTGGGTAGCTATACAATGCTTATAAGTTAAAAAAAAAGTCTGAGACGTAGTGTCGCTAAAATAATGCTTAGCAGGCCTTTTTCTACTTTTTCTTAGAGTTGGTCGGAACAATCATCACATCCCAAGTAACCCACTTGTCACAGAAGAGTCACGGCGGCGCAGGTTTTCGTTCCGCAGAAGTCACTGTGACTTACTTCTAGCAAGTAAGTTTTTATTTGTTGGAAGTCAGTCACACTGGATTCTCCGCAACACAAAAACCTGCGCCGCCGTGACTTTTCTGTGACAAGTGTGTTACTTGGGATTTGCCACGTCCTTAGAATTGCTGGGAAAGGGCAGGAATGTTAGTATAACGACTACATAATTGAGAAGATACAGGGCACCCAAACTATTCCTACAGACGTTTCAGGAAAAGGAATTTATGTTAGTAGGGTGGGATTATTATGAGGAGCTCTACTAGACAGTCTACAGTGTCACACAATACCATGGCTGACGTCGGTTTACGAGTGGAAAGAGTGAATATAATTGGGTGTTATTTGCAGTGGTTGCTATGCAGTATACACTCAGGGATACTAACATTGGCAACTTGACAGTTCATAGCACAAAAAAACGCATCAGATCGCCTGCTGTGATTAATCGTATAACCAAAGCTCCGCGAAGAAAAACCTATACCTCACATAGAGCACAGTTGACATTCGATGGGTGGTTTACAGCTCTACTCAAAGAACTTACCTTGATATTCCTGAAAGAGAGTATATTAGTATACAAAATAAAATATAAGTATCATGCACATATGAATTTCGATATTGGAGGGGCTAAAAGATTGAGGCAACCAATCAACGTTTGACAAACACAAGATTGAAGAAGAAAAAAGATAAACCTTTGTCGTAATAAAGATTTTTGAATAAACATAAGAAGCTCTGTCTCGCCAAAACAGTTTACACCCAAATAAGCATGGTCCAGCAACCTGTGAGCCAGAGTATATCGACGTAAGAAGAAACAAAATCTAGGACTATTACAACCTCACCTTACCGGTCAGACTAAGGCCTGAGTGTCCTCTGCTGTACGTAGGAGTCGTCTCCATTCTACTCGATCCATGGCTGTGTGTCTTCAGTTCCGCACTCTGCAAAGAGCCCGCAAATCGTCCTCCACATGATCGACTCACCTAGCTCGCTACGCACCACGTCTTCTTGTACCGGTCGGATGACTCTCGAGAACCATTTTAGTCGGGTTGCTATCCGACATCCTGATGACATGACCCGTCCACCGTAGCCTCCCGATTATCGCGGTATGGATGGTACTCTCAGCAGCTGATGCATCTCGTGGTTCATTCACCTTCTCCAAGTTCCGTCATCCATCTGCACTCCGACGTAGATGGTACGCAACACCTTCCGATCGAAAACTCCAAGGGTGCGTAGGTCCTCTGCACTAGAGTCCATGTATCGTGCCCATAGAGGACTATTGGTCTAATCAGCGCTTGTGATTCGATCGTAGAGTTCTGCGGAGTCCAAAGTAAGCACGATTTCCTGCCACAACGTGTCTCTGAACGTCTTTGCTGGTGTCGTTGTCGGTGGTCAACAGTGAGCCTAAGTACACGAATTCGCGGCGCGGCGGGCGCGGTAATTCTTCCCTAGAGCTCTTTGTCATCATGAACTTTGTCTTCGATACATTAATGATTGATCCGATTTGCCTGGCTTCATTCTTTAGTCGGATGTACGTTTCCGCCATCGTCTCATATTTTCGAGCTATACCTAATATTTATATCATAAGCGAAACCAAGCAGCTGAACGGACATCGTGAAAACCGTTCCACTCGTGTTTAACCCCGCTCTCCTAATTACACCCTCTAAAGCAATGTTGAACAACAAGCACGACAGACCATCACCTTGCCGTAACCCTCTGCGAGATTCGAAGGGACTCGAGAGTGTCCCTGATACTCGAACTACGCACATCACTCGATCCATCGTCGCCTTGATCAATCGTATCAGTTTATGCGGGAATCCGTGTTCGTGCATAATCTGCCATAGATGGACTCGATCGATTGTATCATACGCCGATTTGAAATCGATGAACAAGTGATGTGTGGGCACTGGGCAGTGCTCTGGGCACGTCGTATTCGCGGCATTTCTGCAACACCTGGAGGGATCCGGGTGAAGGCGCTACACCCATTGAATCCAGCTTGATATTGCCCCACGAACTCTTTTGCAATCGGTGATAGACGGCGGCATAAGATTTGAGAGAGTATTTTGTAGGCAGTGCTCAGTAGTGTAATCGCAATCAAACTTGTCGCCCTTTTTATGGATGGGACACACAATACCGACAATATATCCTCCTCCTCTTAAATCTGGGTAATGACCCTGTGTAGAGCGCTCACCAGTGCTTTTCCGCCGTATTTTAGAAGCTCGCTAAGTAGTTGATGTGCTCCAGCGGCTTTTCAATCGGCCAACTTCTTCCTCAATCTCCTGGAGGTCAGGGCCTAGATTGGGTTCAGAAGTCTTCCTCTGCACGTACTTCTAGATCAGTTACCTTGCCACTTGCGGTGCCTGCAATGTCAGAGCTGACTATTATTTGCATTTTTAGTACATAATAGTACATATAGCTGATTTTTAGTACATATAGTTAACAGATACCATATGCTGATTACCTATGACAAATTAACAAGCTTGATTCCAAGATAATCAAACCCAATGCAGACATTGTCAAATGTTCCAGCTCTAGCGTGGATCTCAGTTTTGCATGAATAAGATTTGTTATGCTAATAAGTTGGCGCTTATTTATACCATGCGCTCGGATGTGACACCAAAGACATTACCATAAAATTCATATTTAGTTCGCATCGGAAGCAGTTTCGGACTAAAACATATTGCTTAAATGCATTAGAAAGTGGTCTTTATTCGGAATTGGTTGAATGTGATTGATTTTTTCAAGATGTTTATTCTTAATAGGTTTCACCCACTTTTAGCCTGTTAAATTATGTAGTATTTAGGTTGTTATGATCTTATTTGTAGGTTAAACTACAAATCTAGCTCGCCGGGCAAACATTACATTTCCCACTCAAACGTTTGATATTTGCTTCAGTTTAATTTATTATCTTTTTGCGATCTTTGCCTTGGCGAGCAATTGACTGCATCAGCCGAACGGAAGTATACGCCAAATGAACGCACCAGGCAATTACCGCAATTAACAGATTGAGCATCGTTATTTCGTGATCATTTTGCTGTACCTGTACCGGCATGGTGCCGGCCGCCGGATTCAGCAATTTTTTGTGCGAATTTTTAACCTACTTCAAAGCGGTACGAAGTATGGCACATATCTAGTAACAAGGAAGACAATTCGCGTGTGTGAACGATCGATTTCGTTGTAGACATCTGATCAATGATATTGATCACTTATTAAAGAACCTATGGTTCACTGCACGAATTTAGGCTGGCCTACTAACTGTCCCAGAAAATTTGACGTTTGAGCGGTGTCGACACCGCGACCGCAGTGAACCATAGGGCACTGCATGAAATTCTCTCCTTCGCTTTCACTCTTACAGTAATTTTGTAAACAACAAGGCCAAGAAACGTCAAAATCCCATATAAAATCATAACAATGCAGTGCCTTATAGGGAAGAACGGGGTACTAGCCTGCGATCTATTGAGAAGAGAAATCACAGCATACTGAGTTATTGTTTGACACCCTGAAAATCTGGTACCATCATATAAACAACGTTCATATATTGATGGAAATATTGTCAGTACTATATTGGTAATGCCTTGTAATATTATAGGAAACAAAAAAAAATATCATCTGATGAGTACAACATACATTCTGCAATTGACACATTTATTTATAGAACCTTGTCTTTAGTATCCCTGCTGTCATCTCTTCAACTGCAACAAGTTGCGCAATGTGTGTCATTGATCATTAGCCTTTTTTTATAGCCAATCTCTACGTTGTTGACGTCATCTAACCATGACCGTCGAAAATGTTGTAGATAGGTATTGTTGAGCACTTCTGATCAACAGAATCTACTACTGATTCGTTCCAATCGTTTTATTATCATTATTTTTTTTTTGCGTTCGGGATAATTAAGAGATTCCGTAGATCTCCTGTGTTGTGTTGTTCATTTCGGTGGAAGTACAGGCTATCAAAGCCGGTGGTTTTGTCCATTGTTGAAGTGAAGAGGTTTTTTTTAGCTACTTCATGTTTTTTTTCGCTTTGATGGTTTGTCATTTGGAGGTTTGAGTATTTGAGAGCCTGCTTGGATGATTTGATTTGGCTACACAATGTGATTTGATGATTCATGTGCCGCTATACCTATATTTAGTAAAATTCTCAATACAAATAGCGTTAAAATCTTTCTACTGATCGTAAAAATAAAATTAATTAAAAAAAAGAACTGCATTTCAGTACCAACGCTCAATGCAGTGCATATACTTTTGAATGACTGCACAAAACGGAAGTCACTGAAGTCATAGCGTACAGGCAGGACCACTACAAGTGCGCCATTGCGCCCAAAGCTCCGTCATAATTAACCTTCAGTTTTAACCTTTCGAATTTAATGACAAAATAAACACCGAAAAAGTCGCCATTCTTTGGGCAGAATTTAACATTGTTTAATTACCATTTTACCCATGTGCTTCGTTCTAAGTCATCCCGCCATCAAGAAGCTTTAAGTTTTATTGTTATTTACATGCTGCTTCTGCTGATAGGAACCGGTATTCTAACAACAAACTAACGTGTATTTATTAGCGTGTAATAAATTTTCACTTTGTTCAAGGTAAAACACCATGGCTACTCGCCTTTAGTGGCCTACTGCGATTGGTTTCGGTGCAACAATTGCTAGAGCTAGGCTATCGCCTGTGTGCCTACTGCGCCTACTGCTGAGAAGACGAAATAAGGAGTTTTCCTTACGTGGTAGCAGCTTAAATTGATGCGAAAGTGTCTTTCGATTACTCCTTCATCTACATCGACTCTTCTGGAGAAGAACAGGGAAATAACTTGTTATCGTGCAGATTGGTCTGACCTTGAGAAATTCTTTTGCAGTTTACAACACAAAAACCCAAGACGAAACCGGTTCAGGGAAGATTTCCAATTCATTAGGTTGATTTGTTTATTATGTGTTTTGAGAACAAGTTTCACGAACTGTTTAGCTTCTCTATGGTGACAACACTTTTGGACAAGAAAGCTCCGGAACATCATTCCAGAAGAATTTTAGAACAGCACTTGGCCAAACTCTCGCCAGATGTTCAAAACATCCTTGTTTTTGAACATCTGATGTTACGTTACATTCTATCTGAAGATACGATGATCTGACACGACAACGTGACATTTCCAACTCCAACTCAACGGTTAACGGTGTGCCTCATCATCTTCGGTGCACTTTTCAAATCAAACGTCAAAAACCTTGAGTGCTCTTTCAACACATCGCAGTAAGTCGTGCTGATGTGTGACTCTCATGAAGAGTCGTTAAACAGAGGTACACGACCCAGAGTAATTCATCTAGCAGTGATGTTGCTTCCCACTGGAGTCTAACAACATGCTGGAAATATTTTCGGTGAAAACTATTTTCTGATTGATTTGTCTTTATTTAAGAGACTTTCAGCCCTTGGCTGGTTCGTCTCTTACTATTTTCTTTGGTTTATTGCCTAATAAAATACCTAAAGAATTCTTAAGAAAGATATCCCAGAAGAATGAAACATCGTCTCGAAATCTATCAATCATTTCACAAGTATCTCACAATTGGTAGATAGAATTTTAAATGGGTTTGAAATGATCATGATGCTTTTTGAACAGCGTTCTAGACGCATCTCAGAAGGGTTGTTACGAGATTTATTATAAATATTTTGATGATTGATTTTGATAGAAATCTCTAGAGACTGGAATCATCTCCGAGAAGCGCCAAAATACAAAATAGGGTTTTTATCTAATTCATGTCTAACTAAGAACCGACCAATAATGATTCTTGCACCTCGCCTAATGCCTTAAAAAAATTAGCTTTCATATCATGTAAAAATATTGTAAAAAAAACTACAATTTTCTTAAAAGATTGAACAATTGTCCCTCGAATTCTGTTTCCGTCTAGTCCACGTCTCTTTCGGGCACAACCTGAGTTCAATTTCCGGCACACATTCTACGTGACACTATGGTACTACGGAAAAAGTTATTTATTTGAGTAATTGAACAGCTTTTGCTGCATTCTTTTTGCAGGCGTTGAAATCCAACTTTGAAATGCCACTGAGCTTTTGTGGGATGTGAATTGAAGGTTGGTTTAACTAGTGTATCTAACGAAGGAAACATTGAACGGCGATGAAGAACAATTCGGCTAGCTGCTGCTTTGGTACGGTTGCCTTCGTTGTACGCAAAACGAAAAAAAAAATCAACTCGCAAGTTTAGTAAAATTGAAACGAGAAATTTCGCGTGATTATTCGATTTACAGTGCAATAGTGACTGGTTATTGATAATATGCATCTTTTTGCTTCCATCTGATGAGTCATTGGCAGAGCTAAGTTGAAGTATTGTGGATATAGCACCAAATTGGTATCGGAAGTAACTTCACAGACTTCCACTGCCTTTCCTATTTGTTAAACATAACGTCGGAAGTAGTGCACTGTATAGCAAATCTGATGCTCTATACAGCGCAATACTTCCGACGTTATGTTTAACGCATAGGAAAGGCAGCGGAAGTAAATGAAGTTACTTCCGACACCAATATAGTGCTAAATCCATAATATTTGTAACTGTTTGTTATTTTCCATCTGATATGACGGGAATCAGCGCATATGACGAAGTAGATTTCTACCCTACAAATTTAATTTTTTTCTCGAAGTATTTCAGCAAAATCATCTGTGTCGAACATCTGCGTTTATGTTTCTACTGAGTAAAGCCCAGTTTCCTGTTCTGAAGAAATAGCTCAAGAAATTTCTTGACTGATTCCTGACCGAAGCTTTCTATGAAGACTACCATTTAAACTATCATTCCTTCGCAACTGCGTACTGCGGTCGTAGATATATGGGGTTTTGGGCGATTCCGGCAAGGATTTTTCCATGCATCAAGATAAGCCAAGAAATTGCTTTTGTAATTTGAAAGTTCTGCGGCTATTTCATTTTCAGATATCTCATAAGTTTCTTTTCTCCCCTCGTAGGCTTTTCTCCATACAATATTTTAAATATTTGTATAAGCCGTAGGCTTTGCTCAGACAATTTCCTCCCTCTTTGGAGTCTACGTATTCGGACCCTCGCCGAATAACATTCAGTTGATTGAAAGAACCCGTGGAAAATTTCCTGGAGGATTTTCTATAGGAATCCTCTCAGCAATTTGGGAACCTAAATATGTTCTTAAGGAAGTCAGCAAGTTGTTAAGGAGTCTCTTCAGGAATTTCTGATGGAATCCCTGAAGTAATTTTCTAAGAACCTTTTGAAGACTTTTTGTAAGAGTTCCTGCTGGAATTGCTGGAGGAATCTCTGGAGGATTTTCTTACGAAATCTCTTGAAAAAAATTCTAAGGGAAAGTTTTTGAGGAAGTTTTAAAGATATTAATGGACATGAATTTGTGCCTTTGTGGAACAAATTTTCCCGAATGGAGAAAATCATGCCCTGGAGCCGACCTACTGATTAATGGACATTGTGTATTTTCAGGGATGCTAAGAGGAATTTATTGGGTCTCCAGTTAGCCTAGTGGTTAAGGCTATGGATCGCCAATGCGAAGACGGCGGGTTCGATTCCCGTTCCGGTCGAGAAAATTTTCTCGACTCCCTGAGCATAATGTATCATTGTACTTGCCTCACAATATACAAGTTCATGCAGTGGCAGGCAAAGAAAGCCCTTCAATGAATAACTGTGGAAGTGCTCGAAGAACACTAAGTTGAAGCGAGGCAGGCCAAGTCCCAGTGGGAACGTAGAGCCATAAATAAGAAAAAAGAAGAAGAAGAAGAAGAGGAATTTATTAGGAAGCCTCTGGAAGATTTTTTTTAAAAGAATCCCTGGAAAAACTCCGATGAAATCACCGGAGAAATTTTCAAAATAATTCATAAAAAATCTTAAAATAATTCCAGAAGAGAATTTTTAAGTAATTCTCAGGGGAATCTATGGAGGAACTGAGAAAATCAGGAGAAAATGAGGAGGAGAGAGGGAGGAGTTACGAGGAACTTGATTTTTTGATAGAATTCGTAAAGCAAATCGTGAGGAATTTCAATCCTTAAAAAAACTTGTGAATCATATTCTAGAGAAATTTTTGAACGAATCTCTGGACGAATTTCTAAAAAAATCCCAGGAAGAATTTTTGAAAAAAAATCATGAAGGAATATCTGATGCATTTCATGTAAGTTTTTTTTTATTATTTTTTGTGAAACTCCTAAATGATTTTCATTTTGTGAGGAAAGGGTACTGGGTAGCATATTTGAAATGATTAGTCTGGCCTTATTTCACTAGTGAAATTTTTGAAGGAATCCCTGAAGAAGATCTCCGAATGAATTCTTGGAAGATTTTTGTAAGAAAACGTAGAGAAAGTTGTGGAGGAATTCTTGAAGAAATTACCGAATATACCTCAGTAGACATTTTTGGAAGATTTCTAGAAGAATTAAAAAAATCACTGAATGTATTTCTGACGGATTAAATATTTTTCACGTACACATAAATAAAATAAAAATCTGCATAAATTAAAAAGGGCATGAATGGAATTTTGTGCCTAAATTTTGTCAAGGCTTTAATGAGGGATTCTAGTTCGCGAGAACAGGTTTTGCTCCTGGGCATATGAGATGGGGCCAATGGGGTTTCCAGCAAGTTCCCAGGAGCCTGAGCCAAAAAAAAGAGAGTTCGAAGGGGCTTCAGTGGCGTATCAGGGGTTTTTTCAGGGAATTTTGGAAGCCTAAAAGGCTTTCGGTCTGATTTCGATGGCGTTTTAATAAGATTACGGCAATTTCAGGGGCGTTACAATAGTATTACTGGGGTTTGAGGGACGTCCCTGCCCCATAACTTTAAGGATGATTCAGGGGAGTCTCAGGAGTCTTCAATGGGCGTTACAGAGGCTTCAGGAGCGTTTCAAGGCATTTTAGATAGTTTCAGGGGGTTTCAGGAACATTTTGAGGGTGTTCTGAAAGGTTTTAGGAGCGTTTGATAGCATCAAATAATTTCAGGGGCACTTCAAAGGATTTAAAGGATTTTTGTGAGGAGGTATCTAAAAGTACACTGAAACATACTGAAATGCCTCCAAAATTCCCCTTAAACCCCTCGGACCTCATGAAAAGCACATGAGACCTTCCAAAACCACCGAAAACGCACCTGTAACGCCTCTGAAACCTACCCAAAATCCTCTGAAGCTTCTTGGAATGCCCCTCAAAACCTCCTCAGACCCCATGTAACGTAGCACCCCAAGTAACCACGATGCTGAAGCCTTATTGCATGCAGATATACGGTGTACTTAGAGCAATCATTACTTTACATGCCAACTTAATGTTGATTTAAAGTGGATATGGGCAATTATGCGACTGCTCCAAGATTATACCAGTATAATCATTATTTGATTCTATAATTGCCCACTTTCACTTTAAATCAACCTTAAGTTTGCATGTAAAGTAATGATTGCACTAAATACACCGTATATCTGCATGCAATAAGGCTTCAGCACCGTGGATACTTGGGACACCTGAGAACCTCCGCAACAGAAAAGATCTCCGTAACGCGTCTGGAACCCGCTGAAAATGCTCTGAAACTTTCTGAAATGCCACCGAAGTCCTCATAAAGCCCCTTCGGACATGGAGAGACGCACCTGAGATTCTTCGAAATTTCCGAAAACGCACCTGTAGCGCCTGCAAAACCCTCTGAAGCTTACTGAAGTGCCTTCGAATTCTCCTTAAAACCCCATGGAACGCACCTAAGATCCTACGAAATCCGAAAATGCCTTCATAACATCTCCGAACCCCGCCGAAAAAACTCCCTGAAATGCCTTCGAAGTCCCCGTAAAACGCCCTAAGATCACATATAACGCACCTGAGACCCTCTAAAACCATGCTTAACGCCTCTGAAATTTCCTGAAATGCCTCCGAAGTCCCCCCTAAAACCCTCACTGACTCCATGTAACGCACCTAAGATGCTTAGAAATTACCGAAAACGCCTCAAAAATCCGTCGAAAAATCTCTGAAGCTCTCTTCAATGCCTTCGAAAACCTCCTCAGACTTCCGAAAACCTGCTCTAAAAATCAATGTCCCTCATTCACACACTTCCGATTCTCGAGGTTCTCCCGCATGACTCTTTCGCAGTTTTTGGAAACACTGGAACTCCAGGTCTACATTGCGTCACTGTCAACAATAGCCATGACTGGGAGCTTTAACGCCCCAGAGACTCCCCGGATCATCTTGAATGATCCTAAGACCTCTAGGTAGCTCCTGAAACACGCTTGGATCTTCCGAAACGCTTCTGTGTTCTCCTAAAACTCCTCTAAGACTTCTACGCCGGTAAGACCCTCCGAAGCGCCTCTGAGACCACTGGAACCCCTTGAGGCCTCTGGAGACGCTATTGAGACCCCCTTGAATACCATTGATACATCCTGGTACCCCCCGCTAGGCTCTCAAACCCCTGAAGCGCCCCAGAGACCCCATGTAGCCCCATGGAATCATTTGATTCCCCATGAGACGCCATTGCTATTTCCTTGAAAGCCCTTGATACCTCCTGGAACTCCCTGAAATGCCCCTGAGACCCACTGAAAAACCCCTGGAATCCTCTGGAATCCCTTGAAGCGCCCTGAGGCTTCCTGGAACGCTCGGAATACTTGGTTCGTGGCTGCAGCTCTCCATCCTCGGACGCGTCCAACGGACGGTTCCGCATGCCAGCGTGTACTTCGTTTTTGACGCGTTCACCGTGAGTCTGACCTTTGCTGCTTCACGTTTAAGGCGGGTGTACAGTTCTGCCACCGTTCCAAATGTTCTAGCAATAATATCCATTCCATCCGCAAAATAGACAAATTGACCGGATTTCGTGAAAATCGTACCCCAGTTGAGACTGTTGAGCTCACATAACACCTTCCAGGGTGATGTTGAACGGCAGGAATGAGTGTCCATCACCTTGTCGTAGTCTCCGGCAAGGTTCGAACGAACTGGACAGATCGCTGCAGTTTCTTAAACCGACCATCATCGCTTTGGACAATCTAATAAGCTTCTCAGAGAAGCTGTTCTCGTCCATCATTTTCCATAGTTCCCTGCGGTCGATATCGTCGTACGCCGCCTTGAAGTCGATGATCAGCTGGTGTGTTGGGACCTGGTATTTGCGGCATTTATGGAGGATTTGCCGTACGGTGAAGATCTGGTCCGTTGTCGACCGGCCGTCGATGAAGCCGGCTCGATAACCTTCCACAAACTCATTAAATTTGATTAAATTTGATCTGGGATATCACTTTGTAGGCGGCATTCAGAAATGTGATCGCAAGGATACAACCCATTCCTTCCATTTCTCCTTTCCATAACCCCTTCCTTCCATTCCTCCGGTAGCTGTTCGGAGCCTGACACTCTCTTAAACGCCACTGGGGCCTCTTGATATCCCCTCAAACCTCCGAGGCCCTCTTGAAACGCCCATGAGATCTCCTGGTTCTTCTTCTTCTTCTTCTTCTTCTTCTTCTTTATGGCTCTACGTCCCCACTGGGACTTGGCCTGCCTCGCTTCAACTTAGTGTTCTTTGAGCACTTCCACAGTTATTAATTGAAGGGCTTTCTTCGCGTGCCATTGCATGAATTTGTATATTGTGAGGCAAGTACAATGATACACTATGCCCAGGGAGTCGAGAAAATGTTCCCGACTGGAACGGGAATCGAACCCGCCGTCTCCGGATTGGTGATCCATAGCCTTAACCACTAGGCTAACTGGAGACCCCAAGATCTCCTAGTACCTCGCTGATACTTCTTGGGACTCCCTGAAATGCCTTCTTTGCTCTTGTAAAAGCTATACAATTATTGCGAAATGGTGTTTCACAATGGCGTAGGACGCGCGGTTGAGCTACGATGAAATGAATTCCTTTCGGTACAATTGTCCAAGAAAAGTAAACAATTCTATGGTTTCTAAAGAGGCCGAAAGGGTACAGATCAAGAAGGCGTTGATGAATAGCTTGTCTTTTGTTTACACTCCATCGCCATAGCAAAGAGCATAGTCGACTTGGATGACAAGTGCGAGTGACACAATCGGGGTCAATAGTCTATTCGGACAGGTTTATTGAGTGCCGTATAAGATCAGATTCTGCCCCATAAGTAAGACGAACGTGTTGCGCCTACTTTGTTAAACGATTTGCAAATATTTTCTCGTCACACAGCCCCGGTAGCATCGTCGCAAATATTCGCTTTGACAAACCGATGTTTAGTATGCAATTACCGTCGTCGTTTGCCAGTAAAATTGACGAGTTCTTTATTTGCTTTACGAAGCGGTTCAGCGCGCCCTGCGACTGCGTTTGCTATCAAGAACTATATCAACCAGGATTCCTCCCATGTCCTTCACTTCGGTTGAACCTGAACTTGACCGCGGTTCTTTGGAACAACAACAAAAAGTGAAGTGACTGCGCTTGTAGCCACAGCGTGCGGTGCATCTACCTCTCCACGCCTGCTGCGATTGAACCGGTTTTACATCAACAACCGAGGAGTTTAACTACAGCGCTAAATTGGCACTTAGTACCTTGTAATGTGCGTAGCGCAGGGCGGACTGACCAAACACATTCTACCTATAGGTAAATTGGAGATTCGTATCCGTTCGATCGCAAGCAGCTCTGCGAATCTCTAGCGAGCGAGTTACGCACCGCGCATAAGGAAGTTTATCGAACTCGACGAGAAAACTTGTTTCTTGCTTCCGTTGTTGGACGGCACGTGGCAGCTGATTTAAATGCCGACGATGTCGAGCCGACCTTGACATTGGAAGATCTCGCGGCGGCAGCGCAAAAATAAAGTGGTTTCTTGAGATTTTTCCATTATTGATGTAACTCTTGGCGCAGAGGAAATACAATTTCAACGAGGTAGCCTGGGTGACAAACATTCAGAAGTCAAATTTGAAAGTTGGAGGGTCACTATCATCATAGTAGGCATACTTTTTCCGTACTCGATGGTGATTTTGAGAAATGTTCGAAAGTTAAATCTCCGGCCCTACAGGTCTTTGACCTACTCACAACTCAACGGTTATCATCGCTGCAAATCCGCCAAGGCATTTGAACTGACTGGCCTAAAATTACCGGTAATTCAGCTGCACCTGTCCAACAAGCCGGCAATTGGGTTGTTTAGTGAATAAAATATTGCTATTTTCTATTGCCCAATCGAAAGAGCTCATTTTTCTGAGTATAACGAGATTTTATTGGATTCCAATACCTTTGTTTTGATGGTTCAATTAACAAAACAGTTTTCATTTTTGTGGATAGAATGACAGTTCAATTGATAAAGTGACAGTTCGGTCCGAACAAAAAAAAAATCCCCATACAAACTTTAAATGCATTTTAAAAATAGTTCCCGGACTCCGAAAATTATAAAATTTTGGATTTCGACTAATTGTGGGGCGGAGAATCCGATTTTGAAATACCCAGATGCCCCTAAAGAACCCAATTATCGCCATGGCTACCATACAGGCAGGAAGACAGTCCGGGGAGCCACCGAACTGGATTGCTTGGATCACAATTTCCGACACGCCTAAACCTACGTAATATTCCGGTTTCAAGCGTTTAGCTGGCAAAAATCAGCTCAGCGGTTTTCTTGAGAATTCCGTGAACGACTTAGGTTAGATTTTTTCACGACATGCAACTGATCGGCGACGATGATTTTATTAGTTCACATGCAGCGATCAAGATCAAGATCAGTGTTAGTCTGGAAGGCGCTGGTGCTGGTGTGGTGAGTCAATTGTTGCTAGCTTACTGCGACTGGTAGCAATACTAGCAAAGTTCCCATAGAAGTGACGTGCCCCTGCCTAGCCTCAACGTCAGTGATCGTTATCATGAATGAGCGTGGATCATCGATTAGTCACGTAAAAACTTGCATCGGTAATCAAAGTAAAGCGGGGTACGATTTGCATAGCGCTTAACCCTTCCTGGGCAACATTTTTTACCAACTTTGTAATATTGGAACTCTCTTAGCAAGACGCAAATGACCCATATAACCTAGGAGAATTAATAGAATGACCGATAGTTGCATGAAAACCCGAGCAAAGGCAAATAACTAAGTGATATCACTTTGATAATAAAGTATGTTATCGGTATTATCATTTTGTTATTTTTGTTATCATCTTTTCCAACTGATGATAATCAAATGATAACAATTTTAGTTATCAATAATTTTGGTCTGTCGGGATAACATAAAAATACTAAATGATAACAAAATATGTTATCAGTTTCCAAAAGCACATTTCATAGTTTCCCCAAAACTGAGGGTCTGGTGGACCTCGAATCTAAAAATAGATTCCGCTTTCCATCTTCAATGCGACTGCAGTACGAAAGCGTAGCCTTCAACTACTCTCCCTCTCACTGAGTCCCGTTGGTATAGGGGCTTTCGGCTGCGACCGGTAATCACTCGATCAGGGTTCGAGACCCACTGGGCGCAATAGTTGAAAACATGGGTTATAATTATAAGAAACTTTTTTCAGTTGCTAACTATGTCGGTAAAGTAGATTTTTACTATTTTGGTCGATAAAATAGTCCTGAATGATAACTAAATGATAACAAAACCTGTTATCAATCAGCTGCATTTTTTCGTGTTGATAACTAAATGTAATATTTAATAAAATAGTGTATAACACAATTAGTTATCAACTTGAACTCAATGATAACTCAACTTCTTATCATTTTGGTATTGGTGAAGTAAATTTGAGTTATCATTTTTGTTATGTTGGCTCTTAATTCAACCTAAATGATAACAAACTCAATTATCAAACGAATGATAACCAGGTAACAGAACTTGTTATCATTTTGATATCCGCCTTTGCTCGGGAAGGGTCCATATGGCCGAAGCGTTTGACGCTCGATTAATCAGCAGACTAATCAAGTCTGATCTAAAATATTAATTTCTAAGAATTTGAACACTAACTGAGTACGTCACTAACAATATCTCAAGTGACTGACCTAAAGATATATTTGAGAGGCTTACATTAAAGTAGATGTACAAATAAATCGAATAAATGGGAAAGGTAAATACCGTGTACGTACCGTTTGTTGGTGACCAAAACCAAATATACAAAGCCAAGAAAACCGTGAAGACGTTCATTTCAAGGGCAGTGTCACACTTGTATGTACCTACCCACCAATCTACCTGTGCTCTTGCTGAACAAAAGCCACGGTGACGCCACTTTGTCATAGACTGACTGCTGGTTTGTTCAAACATTCCGAAAATGTGTTTACAGTGCTATCAGATGTCTGTGAACGACGACGCCTAGCGTTTTCGGTTTTTTAGTTTACAAGTGGGTATTTCGAAGCTGTACCGTAACGGTGATGGATTTCGAAAATATATTCAAATTTATATCCCGATCAGAAGACAATACCTACATGGATACAAAGAGATGCTATGAACTTGGTAGTAATAAAACGTAAGACCCCAAGACTTGATATAAAGAATATGATTGTTGTACAATTCAAGACAACTGCACCATTCCAAAACTTTAAATTTTAATTCGAATGAGTGTAATCAGTTTTGTACCTTTTAATTCCGCCCTATGTTGCTTATCCTTTGACAGATACGCGTATTTCGACTACCACTTGTAATCTTCCTCAGTGCCAGTTATCCACTGAGTGGATAACTGACACTGAGGAAGATTATAAGTGGTAGTCGAAATAAGCGTATCTGTCAAAGGATAAGCAACATAGGGCGGAATTAAAAGGTACGAAACTGATTACACCACGTATATGACATCCCTATTCCCACCCAATAGGATTGTTTGCAGCCAACATCAATTGAGTTCCCCCATTGACAATGCATTTGGGTTCCCTAAACATTGGTACAAGATGCGGGAATCGAAATCGTGACGTCATCGCACCCTGGTGGATTACACTTATTCGAAGAGGGTATTCTGCTTAGAGGGTTCGAAAAGTCGGTACAAGATTTAAAGTTTAAGATATTATTGTTATGGAAATAAACTTTGCTGGAAAACAAATGGGGAACACTAGGATAAACTAAACAGTTTACTTCTATTAGCATAGCTGCCTGATATTTTTCCATTTCAAGCCTAACTTTACCAAACACCGTATCTAACAAAATCCACGAACGGAGAAAATCGAAGGGGAAGTTCGCTGTTCCCATAGCAACTCATACATTGAGCATTTCGGAAACGTGAAAAATCCGGATATTTTTTCACAAATCATTCCCAAATGTGAGTGATACAAGTACCACAGAGAACAGACATCCAGGCTAGAACAAATTTCATTCGGAAAGTTGTGTAAGGATTTGAATCTTTACTTGAGTAAGGTTGCAAACCAATACACGATGACAACACTAACGCTACCAAACACCATATTGCCACAGTCAGTGGTGAATTGAAACATTTCAAGTGGTGAATTAAATTAGTATGGGAAATTAACCGATTGCAGCGCCACGCTATTGCCACTTGTGTTGCCGATTTCAAATGGTCGTTAAATTCCTTACACAGTTTTGGAACTGGACTTGGATGTCTGTTCTCTGTGCAAGTACAGTAGACGTTCGCTAAGTGCAGCATGTTTTCGTCGAATGAAATTCGATAACTGCAACAACTGACAGACGTCACATATCTGTCAGTTGTTGCAGAATGCAACCAATGTCGATGTGGAGTTACCCATAGGTGCGGCGATAGGAAACTAGTCTGCTCTTCCATTCCTACGGCGTTCTTATGGGAGTGACGTCATGTTTACAAATATGGAACATGACGTCACTCCCATAAGAACGCCGAAGGAATGAAAGAGCCGACTAATTTCCTTTCGCCGCACCTTAGGTAATCCACATCGAACCAATGTGCATACGAAAAACATCGCATTGCAACAAAAGTGCATGTGAAAAACATCGCATCGCTGTTGCCATTTCATTTTGACGGATAGCGGTGCGATAATTGCAAAATTGTTGCACTAAGCGGACTTGCAGTTAAAAAGCATTGCAGTTAAAGCGTTGCACCGAGCGAACGTCTACTGTAGTCGTCAACGAAATTCAGCGCCTCATGTGAAAATCTCTTTTTCGTTTACATATGTTACATACGGTGTTTGGTAAAGTTAGGCTTGATTTATTTCACCGCACTAGCGTGAGCAGCTTTTTCTTTCTTCTCGCTCATTCTCTTCGACAAACATAAGAAAGAGCGAGATAAAAGAGGGGGCAAAATGCTCGTGTTTGTTTACGAGAGTTAGTGAGAAAAAAGAAAAAGCTGCGCACGCTAGAGTTTCACCGTACAATTAACCGAAAGAAAAATTACACTCAAACCTGCAATTAGGAAACTTCTTTTAGTGCACAACCGCGAACGTGTGAGATATAGAGGTAATCACGTTCAAATGTATGCGTGCCTTTTTTGTAGATGTAGTTGTGAAACTGCGAGGAAAATATTTGCACTTTTGCCTTTATTTACTCTCCACTCTTATCATTATTTACCCGTTTTACCCAAATCGATTGGGTAATATTTGCATATGCAATCTGAGTAGCCTTTCAATCGGCGTGCACTTTTGTGTGAGGAAAAATTTGCGCTAGTGTTCGTGTGTTGAAATGTCACTTATCTCTATTGACAGAAAAAATGGTACAGGCCGCTAAAGGCAGTTTTATTGAAGTTATTGAGAAAATTGGTTACAGTAGTCGAAAACAAACGTGTTGACATATTTTTCGATTTTTTTACCGTTTTGAGCAATTTGTCTATGGAAACTATTACATATTTACCGTTTACCCTCGTTGGTTTGGCCGCATCTAATCTGAACACTTTTTAGTTTGACCCCCGCTAATCTGCACATCGTTCAAACTAAAAATGATTCAAACGTCATTCTGCTCATGGAACGGGGTGAAGCGGAATGCAGAATCAAAACAAAACAGCTAATCAGGTTACCATCAGTGTGTTTTTCGATGCCCACAGAGTTACTAGAGAACCCCGTTGGTTTGCATGAGGTGTCGTTCAAACCAACAGGAGTAGACGGTAGTTGCGTATAATCCTTATTTCACTTATTCTAACTAATTATTATTTCGAAATAACTGAGCAACTTGTGAGACTTAATCCCATGTTACCCAAAGTGTCAAAAAATAGCAAATTTCTACTTATAATTCACGTCACGTCAATCGTCGTTCTGGATTTATGTCAAAACAGAATATTATCATCCCCATAATATTTCCAAATGAACTTGAATACCTTCCTTGATCATTTAATACAAAAGTTTACCAAATTTTTGACCCTCTGAAACAGTCCTGGAAGCCCTGAAAGGCAACCCTCTAAGATCTCGTGAAACCCCCTTCTCTCTCTCTCTCTCTCTCTCTCTCCTAACTTCTTGAAGCGTTCTGAAACTCCTGATGCCCCCTAAAATGCCCAGAATCTCCAAAAATTCCCTCAGACCCTTGGAACTTCTTCAAATATCTCTTTGAGTCCCCTTTGAATCTGAAATACCTTGAAACCACCCCAGAACTAATTTAAAGCTTAAAGTTCAAACTCTCTGAGGCCGTCTATCGCTCTTTCCATAAAATCCCCCAGTCCTGAGATCTCTTATGTCTCACCCTGGAATCCCGAAACCCCCTGAGACCCTGAAATCCCCTGAAACTCTCTGGAACGTCTTTAAACGTAGGGTTTCACCCTGAAACGTCATAAAATTTCATAAGACTCCCCGATACGCCATAAGACTCTGAAACCCCCTGAAGCGAAACGTTCCTGAAATCTCCTGAGTCGCCCCATTAAAAGCCCCTGAAAACTTACGTAATTCCTCTCACAAGCAACACGTATGTCAAATGAGAGTAACGGCAGCGCAGAGTTTGGTTGTACCGTCTCCCCCTGTTGGTTTGATCGCATCTAATCCGAACACTTTTTAATTTGACCCCCGTTAATCTGCACATCGTTCAAACTAGCAAAAAGGGTTACCATCAGTGTGTTTTTCGACGCCCACAGGGTTACTAGAAGTTCAAATTAAAAAATGAACCCCGTTGGTTTGCATGAGGTGTCGTTCCAACCAACGGAGTTACTTTGATGTTATTGTGTAGGAGTTAAGTTAAATAAACTTCTATACAACCAAAACTTGCACTGCCGTAACTCTTATATGACAGACGTGTTACTTGGGCTGAGTGCTGATAGCCCTTAAACGCAATAAAACCTCGGGAAGCCCCCTATCCTCCCAAACTCTCTAAAACGCTCTGCAACCCTGTCCATCGCTCTAAAAAACCTCTAAACACCCTCATGGAACCTCTGAAACCTCCAGAAACATCCCCGTCAGAAACCCTCATGGAATCTTTTCCAAATGCTCTGATCCCCTTGGAACTTCTTCAAGCGTCCCTATGAGTTCCATTTGATACTCTCTGTGATTCCCTGAAATCGTCCCATAACTAATTTAAAGTTCTCCCTGAGGACTTCTCCTAACCCGTTGAAGCCGAAATTTTTCCAAGCGTAATTATAGAGCTTTTTATACGTACTTAAAGACACATTTAATGCATTCCAGTGAGCTATTTGCTCTTTGAAGGAAGCACGACACTAGACAACAACGGACTAGCACGCAACGCCCAGTGGCACAGTCGAAAACTTTTCTTGACAGCTGCGGCGGGAATCGAACCCGCGCTCCTCAGCACGATGCGACTAAAGGCTTGGTGACTTTAGCCGCATGACCACGAAGCCACACACTGTAGTTTTGATGCTCAACAGCACAAAAAGGGTAAAATATGATATAGAATATTTTTTCAAGATATCCTAGGTCATCCAAACTGTTTTTGAGTTTATATCCTAAAGTCTATGGGTGTAACAGCAACTTTTTTCATTATACAAAGCTACGATTTGTATTCCATCATGTCTAGTAAGTCTTCTGAAAATTCAAAAGACAGTATCAGATCAATCGGGATATCCTAGGTCGTTCAAACTGTTTTCGAGTTTGAATCCTTAAGTCTACGGGTGCAACAGTAACTTTTTACATTATACAAAGCTACGAGTTGTATTCTATAATGTCCAGTAAGTCTTCTGAAAGTTCAATCGCCAGTATCTGATCTGTTGGGATATACCAGGTCATGCAAATCATTCTTGAGATTGCATCCTGAAGTCTACGGGTGTAACGGTAACTTCTTTCATTATACAAAGCTAAAATTTGTATTCTTTCATGTCCAATAAGTCTTTTGAAAGTTCAAAAGACAGTATCAGATCAGTCGGGATATCTTAGGTCATCGAAACTGTTTATGGGTTAAAATCCTAAAGTCTACGGGTGTAACAGCAACTTTTTTCATTATACAAAGCTACGATTTGTATTCTATCATGTCCAGTAAGTCTTCTGAAAGTTCAATAAACAGTATCAGATCAGATAGGATATCCTAGGTCATCCAAACTGTTCTTGAGTTTGTATCCTAAAACCTACGGATGTAACGGTAACTTCTTTCATTATACAAAGAATGTTCAGTAAATTTTCTGAATGTTCAATGAACTTCATCAGATCGGCTGGGGTCAATATTATTACTATTACTATTATGATGTTTGAAATCGTGCTTCTACAGCAATTGAAGTTTTTGTATGGGCTATATGGTTCCCGACTAGAAAATTATATCAAGTTTATATCAAACCGTCTACCCCTGTTGGTTTGACCGCATCTAATCTGAACACTTTTTGATTTGAACCCCTCTAATCTGCACATCGTTCAATCTAAAATGGTTCAAACGTCATTCTGCTCATGGAACGGGGTGAAACGGATCGCAGAATCAAAACAAAACAGCAAAAAGGGTTACCAGCAGTGTGTTTTTCGATGACCACAGAGTTACTAGAAGTTCAAATTAAAAATGAACCCCGTTGGTTTGCATGAGGTGTCGTTCAAACCAACAGGGGTAGACGGTATTGTGTTATGATGTTATAATATTTTTCTATAACTTATTATGTTATAAACTAGGTGCAGAATTATGTTAAAATAACTAAAATTGTAACAAAATGTACACTGGTCCAATTAAGATTATAACCTATTGTGTTATAATGATATCAAAATTATAACAAAATGAGATATAAATGTTAGCCTCAGGAATACTAGTTTCTATCAAAATTTGATACAACCTTGTAACATTATTTTTCAAACGTCGAAGACTCAAAACTAAATTATAATACAATGAGTTATCAAACAACATTAATAACACAATGTGATATAATTGAGTTATAGTATTTTGAAAACATCAAGGTTGTTGAACATAATTATATCACAATCAGTTATAAATATCATGGTTTGTTAGGATTTTGTTATATTTTTGTTACAATTTTATAGTCGGGTTATGTTGTGTAATCTATTATACTAACTCGAGCTCACAAACTACAATCAGAGACTATGACATAGCTTCAGGACATTCAAAATCGTACATACTGACCTGCAATATGGACAACATGCAACATGGAGTCTACAGCCGTAAGAATATCTTTTTTGCTGTTGTGATTTACACATCATTACCAACCGTAATTATGTATCTATTTCATTTATTTAGCGTTAATAACAATTATAATAAAACTGATTCAACAATTCTGCACTCTAACACTGGGTTGTGGCCGCAGTCCTTATACTCGGCCGTGTCCCATATTTACCTTCATATTTGTGTACCTTAGCTGGAAGTTCTTAGTAGTTTAGTAATCTTGCAATATCTCAAAGGTATTTTGGAATGGCTCTGAGTTTCACAGAAATTCACGGATCTGGCTGGGTTAGCCTAGGTAACAGAACTTTTTAGAGCACAAATAATGACTACAACGAATGCAGATTAAAAAAAAAGAGTTTCATAAAAGTTTGAACAACTTTAAATGTTTGCAAGGTAGAGAACAATGCCTATTACAATGAATATTAGTAAATATGGTTCACTAGCTGTCCCGGCAAACTTGATCTTGCCAAGCTGTGGCGGTTTGACAACGGTCCACTGCACGAGTTTATGCTGGCCTGCTCACTCTCACAGAAAATTTGACGTTTGAGAGGTGCCGGCACCGCTCAAACGTCAATTTTTCGGCGAGAGTAAGCAGGCCATCATAAATTCGTGCAGTGGACCATAGGGCAGTGCATGAAATTATCTCCTTCTCTTTCACTCTTACAGAAATTTTGTAAACAACAAGGCCAAGAAACGTCAAAATCCCATACAAATTCAAAACAGTGCGGTGCCCTATTGTTGGGTTCATTGCAGCACGGCATTCTAGATCGGTTTTATTGCGATCGTGTTGATTTTCTTCCCAGTTCATAAAAAATCAAGTTTTTATCAATTTTCTTACTTTTTGCCTTTCTCGTACACTAAGTGTACTGGAAAGGCTATATGTTCACTCCAAAAATGACTTTTTGATAGGAGGATCGAGTCACATATACCAATCAACTCAGCTCGACGAATTCAGGTGATGTCTGTGTGTGTGTATGTGTGTGTGTGTGTGAGTATGTGTATGTACAATTAAACTCACATCACTTTTTGACAGTAAACCTCAACCGATTTTAATGACCGACGGTTCATTCGACGCGGATTCTGGTCCCATTGTTTCCTATTGAAAATGGCTCGAATCGCTTTAGCCGTTCCGGAGTAATGGCCATTTAGGTGTTCCGGACCGGTACCCCAGGAAGGGGCCGGATATGAAAATGCTACAAAACTATGCATGCGACACATCAGACCGCGGCTTTTTCGATAACCTGACGAACGGTAAGCAGGAAAATAGTGTCAGGCCATATCTGAACCGGTAGTGTTCCGGAATCGGTTCCGGATGTCCCGCTGGAAGTGGAAAAATATAAAAGTGATCCAAATCCATGCATGAGACACATCAAATAGTGGCTTTTTCGATAACTTGATGAACGGTTAGCAATAAAATGGTTTCAGACTATATTTAGGAAAACCAGTATTATTCCGGAACCTGTTCCGTGTGTCCCGCCGGAAGTGGTCAAATGTAGATGGGAACCAAACCCATGCATGCGACACATCAAATACCAGCTTTTTCGATAACCTGAAGAACGTTAAGCAGGAAAATTGCCTTAGATCACAGCAGAGACTACCGGTAGTGTTCCGGAACCGGTTCCGGATGCCACGCCGGAAGTGGCCAAATATAAAATTGAACCAAACCCATGCATGCGACACATCAAATCGCGGCTCTTCAGATAACCTGATGAACGGTTAGCCAGAAAATGGTTTCAGACCATATTTGGTACAACCAGCAGTATTCCGGAATCGGTTCTGGATGTACTGCTGGAAGTAGTCAAATACACGCATGCAACACATTAAATCGTGGCTTTTTTTATAATCTGATGAACGGTTTGCAAGAACACAGCCTTTGATCACATCAGAGACTACCGGTAGTCTCCCAGAACCACTTCACATCAAACCACGGCTTTTTCGATGACCTGATGAACGGTTTACAATAAAATAGTCTCAGATCACATTAGAGACTACCGGTAGTGTTCCAGAACCCGTTTTGTGTGTCCCGCCAGAATGACCAAAATGTAAAATGAATCAAATCCATGCATGTACAATTTTCGGATTTTCGGAAAACCTGTTGAACAGTTAGCAAGAAACTCGTCTCAGACCATATTCAGGTCTTGGAACCGGTTCCGGGTATCTCATAGGAAGTGGTAAAACAGTGAAAATAATCAATACAAGCGATAAATATGTGTAAGAGAACAAAATCTTGACAAAACTGAAGCAGGCTCATCAAATCACACCTTTTCAAATTCCTGAGGTGTAAATATACAGTAGAATGAGGGTTGCATGGGAAAATTGAAATTTAATCGCATCAACATCGAACAGAATTTTTCAACCCCCTTTTGCGCCTAAAATTACTGCGCAAAATTTTGATCCGGCAGGTTGCTCCTCGCGCTCTGTGATATGGTTCAAATTTGAATTGGATTCAGTATGGGAAATTTCACTTGCTTTCATTTTTTGTCAAATTTTATGAATCTAGTAACCAGTAAAGTGTGCAGGAGAAAGTTTATCGAAGACTGTAAAGTGATTTTTGGTTGTAAATGAAACTATATTTTAGCTTGTTATTATCGTCTTGGTATTGAACGGCCTCCAGTAATAGTAAAGGTGGTCACGCAGTCAACTAAGAGGTCTGATATTTTTCAGCTCTGCCTATACATTGAACATAACGGCGGAAATATTTATGTGCCAACAATAAGTTTCCCATGTCGATGATGGCTTGGATGAAATTCTTGCTTTTATAAATAAAGTATTCACAGGATTCAGGATGCTTACGTCGACGGAAATATCATGAGTACATGTTCGACGAGAAAGGCACTATCACCGCTAGGTGGATTAATCCGGGTTTTTAGATGATTTTCACAAGTTTTACTACTTATAGACACATCCGCCATGAATACGAATCGAACCATGCAAGGGTCATTCTGATCGGTTCATTCATTCGTGAGTTTTGTTGCCTCAAAGGGACTTCAAACTCATTTTTATATAGATAGAATATGTATCATTATTCAGTGTAGCAGGCTAGCATTGCAAGTGTACATATCAAGTTGTTACTCCATGAAAGATTGGATGAACTAAATTATCACAAATCTATCATGAAGTGACCCTTGACAGTTAAGAGGTTCATGGATCCTATTTGGTTGTGTAACGTGACTATATAAAACGAAATCACCTCGTGTTATAGTGGTTTCATAACAGTAAGAATAACCCATAAGCCATAATATCCCTAAAATATATACCAACGCTTATTGTTCCTCGAACTACTTTGGTGAATACAGTGAATGTAACACTACTTAACGTACTGGCAAAAGCTATTATCACAAGTTTAGACCTGAAGTTATTGCTTCCGAAGTAGCTTCTTGGTTGATCTGAAATATCTCAAAACTATCTAGGAATGACTCATGAAATGCCTGCGGGATTACAGATTACAGCTGGATGTGTAATGTTACAGTTCGTTGTGAGAATAACTATTGCTAATGTCAAAAGCTTAACTCCAGGGCAGTTTTTGACGACCTTAATGTCCCAAAGGTTTATAATAATATCAAGTAGACTTTAGAATGATCCAATAACTACGGTTAAGGACATAGTTGCAGGGGTTTCAAAATGGCAGCGAGTATGGCAGCCAGTCTCCCCCTTACACCTCACTCCCCTCACCACAGTCATCGAATAGCGTGGAGGCTGCTGAACAAATTCTCCTATTTTTTCTTGCTTACCTTGTAGAAATGCACTCAGGTTGCTACTTGTGGTAGACAACTATATTTCTCATCCGTCGGGAAGCATTACTTTTAATTTTTCACTTTATTTTCACTATTCCGTGCCAAAAAGAGGCACTCACTGCACTTTTTTATCTTCGGCAAGTACGTCGCCAATTTTTTTAAATCAGTTTTTATTAGTCGTCCAAACAACATAGCACTGAGATAAGTTGATCGATTATTTGAAACTATTATTACTTTCACCTAACCACCCGTTTACCGCGAAAAACCGACGCGTTTTCCACTTTTTTGGTCGAAAACTCGAATCAATTTCAATCGCGGTTCTTTAAAACGAAAAAACGTACCGTGAAACTGGGTGATGTTGTTCAACGCAGGGTAAAATTGATCAAACCGTTGTACACGTTTATCGCGAAACAAGGCTGTATTTTTGTCAAACATTGTAACTATTTTAACCCTTCAGCGCGCGCGCTGTTGTAAAAAGTACAACACTACCAAAAAACCTCGGTTTTCGTATATAGCACGAGCGCGGTGCAGTTTCGGTCGCTTGATGGCGCGCGTCCTGGAAGGTTAAGAGCCAGTTCGCGAGAGCCGCAACCCCTTCTTGTATCGATGTGCTCCGATTGAGCTGAAATTTTCAGGGTATGGTTTTCCATATAAAAGATGATATCTGGCCGATTTTCAGATTTTTCCGTTAGGGGGAAGTGGGGTAAAATAGCCCTCAAAGATTTCATGTCTAAAAATAGGTAAAATCACTAAAATCGCAATAACTTCCGCAAAAGTTAACGGATTCAGCTGAAATTTTGCATGGACACTCTACTCCTATGGCACTTCCATTTAAGCCAAGCGTTGGATATTCTTTGATATTTAATTTGAAGAAATAGGTTATTTTCATAATTTTTTTGACGATTGTCAGGGCGCCTGTTTTCGTACCAACAGAACTAGGATGAAAAACTGAGTACTACGTTTTGAAGGATTACCCAAGAGCTTTCATTTGATATGTGACCCAGAGGCGCCAACTTAAAAACTTTCGAAAAAAATTTTTTTTTTTCTCGGGGTATGCATTTTACCCCATATTTTTAGTGTCTAAAGAAGTGTTGTCGCAAATTATGACAACGTTATTTAACTTTCAAGGGTTTTTCTTCAATATTAATTCAACAGAAAAATGATGACTAAGAAATGCAATTATTAGATTTTTTCATTTGGGGAAAGTAGGGTAAAACGGACTAACTCAACCTCCTTTCGAAATAATGTTGCTACGATGTTCTCTGATCGGACTCGAATTTTCAGAGTTCTTTATTCTACTCAAGAATAGATTCTTTATCACATATTATTTTTTTATTCTAGAGAGGATAACGGGGTAAAACAATTCTCAGAAAAAAAATGTTGAAAATAATCAAAATTTCAAAACCTACAAATGCTTTGGTAAAACTGGGCGAAATTTCATGAAATTAGAAAAAAATCTTATTTTTTATTGCTTATTCAAATGAGCAAGTCTGACAACATTTTGACGTCGAAAAATGTCACAGATTAGCACGTTGTGTATGATTTACCGGATTCTTTCTCGATTTTTATTTGACATGCATCTACGGTTCAATTTTCTCTTTTTTCTCGTGAAAGTTGCTGCAGTGCACAATGGTCCACGAAAAAGATTTAAGAGGAAAGATGCATTTAGCGCCTTCAAATGATTTTTTGGACAAATATGGGTTACTACAAAGTTGTTCCCAAAAGTAAGGCCCTCTTTTCAATGTACATAAAAATTAGGGTGGTCCATATTTTCAAAGAAATTGGGAACCAAACTTTTTTATTTGCTAGAATAACTGTATACATTCTTCGAGAAAGTTGTAGATCTATCAATTTTGAGCAAGTTTCCTGAAGACACTTTTTATGTTTTTATTTCAAAGACCGATCTAGAGATATTTTTCTGAATAAACTTAGGGTGGTTCAAGAAAAACCGGTTTTGTGGCGTTAACTTTTTCAGTTTCGATTTTTCATCAAAGTCGCCCAAGAAACACTTGTAGAGCATTTGAAGACGCGTCGTTTCATGCGCTGAAATGGTCTTTATCTCTTTTGGTTCAATAGTTACAGGTGTTTTACCTAAAAAATCATATTTTTTTTGAAAAGGTGATATGATCGATTGGTGTGTGAAAAATGCTTGAAAAGTGCCTATTTTTTCTAGAAAATCGTCAATATATTTTGAACGGAATGACGAATCAACATTCCCAGCGCGTGCGTTATTTTTGACGTGTTCTTAAATGGTTCTTAGACAACTTTTACGTGAAATTTGAAACAAAAAAGATAAAGATAAAGGGGGACGCTAGAACAAATAGTTTTATTGCTTTTTCTTTTTTGTTTAAAATTTCTCGTCTAAGTCGCGTAAGAACCACTTTTACAGCTTCCAAAAAAGCGCATTTTCGTTCGCTGAGAATGTTGCTACGTCATTCCGTTCAAAAGTTATTGATGATTATCTAGAAAAAAAAATAGGTACTTTTCAAGTATTTTTCACTTGAGTTACAAAAAAAAACACCCCTCTAATTTTTTGATATGTTTTATAACAACGTTTCTTCTTTTGAATGCGGGCAAAAGATAATTTTTATGATTGCCCCAACCCGTCATAACACCTTTTCAAAAAACTATGCTCTACAAATGTTTCTTGGGTGACTTTGATGAAAAATCGAAACTGAAACAGTTAACGCCAGAAAACTGATTTTTCTTGAACCACCCTAAGTTTATTCAGAAAAAAATCTCCAGATTGGTAAATTTTAAAGCTACATGAAAAGTGTCTTCAGGAAATTGTTAAAGAAATGATAGATCTACAACTTTCCCGAAGAATGTATACAGTTATTCTTGCAAATAAAAAAGTTTGGTTCCCAATTTCTTTGAAAATATGGACCACCCTAATTTTTATGTACATTGAAAAGAGGGCCTGATTTTTGGGAACAACTTTGTTGAAGACCATATTTTTTCAAAAAATCATTTGAAGGCGCTGAATGCATCTTTCCTCGTAAATCTTTTTCGTGGACCATTGTGCACTGCTGCAACTTTCACGAGAAAAAAAGAGAGAAAATTGAACCGGAGATGCATGTCAAAAGAAAAATCGAGAAAGAATCCGGTAAATCACACACGTGCTAATCTGTGACATTTCTCGACGTCAAAATGTTGTCAGACTTGCTCATTTGAATAAGCAATAAAAAATAAGATTTTTTTTCTAATTTCATGAAATTGCGCCAAGTTTTACCAAAGCATTTGTAGGTTTTGAAATTTTGATTATTTTCAACATTTTTTTTGAGAATTGTTTTACCCCGTTATCCTCTGTAGAATAAAAAAATAATATGTGATAAAGAATCTATTCTTGAGTAGAATAAAGAACTCTGAAAATTCGAGTCCGATCAGAGAACATCGTAGCAACATTATTTCGAAAGGAGGTTGAGTTAGTCCGTTTTACCCTACTTTCCCCAAATGAAAAAATCTAATAATTGCATTTCTTAGTCATCATTTTTCTGTTGAATTAATATTGAAGAAAAACCCTTGAAAGTTAAATAACGTTGTCATAATTTGCGACAACACTTCTTTAGACACTAAAAATATGGGGTAAAATGCATACCCCGAGAAAAAAAAAAATTTTTCGAAAGTTTTTAAGTTGGCGCCTCTGGGTCACATATCAAATGAAAGCTCTTGGGTAATCCTTCAAAACGTAGTTCTCAGTTTTTCATCCTAGTTCTGTTGGTACGAAAACAGGCGCCCTTAAAATCGTCAAAAAAATTATGAAAATAACCTATTTCTTCAAATTAAATATCATAGAATATCCAACGCTTGGCTTAAATGGAAGTGCCATAAGAGTAGAGTGTCCATACAAAATTTCAGCTGAATCCGTTAACTTTTGTGGAAGTTATTGCGATTTTAGTGATTTTACCTATTTTTAGACAAGAAATCTTTGAGGGCTATTTTACCCCACTTCCCCCTAACGGAAAAATCTGAAAATCGGCCAGATATCATCTTTTATATGGAAAACCATACCCTGAAAATTTCAGCTCAATCGGAGCACATCGATTCCACTTCCTTTGGAAAGGGGGTCGCGGTTCTCGCGAACTGGCTCTTAAATATCATACTGCCAATGTGATTACAATAAGTAACAGAACAACCGGTCACTGTTTATGAGTTAAAATGGCATTTATCAATATCACCCCATAACACGGTAGTTTTCTACAGTCAGAGAGAGGAAGTGCGAAAGTAGAGAGGAGAGAGTTGTCAAAAAACGTAAATAAAGCGGCAAACAATGGGATAAATTTTAACAATATTGGGCAAAGCATGAGTTTAAATCACTTTGAAAATGTTTTATAAGAACAAATTGTGTCGGTGAGCAGATTCAATAAATCACGTGAGTGCAAAAATGCAAAGGTAAATATAACTGCTTTTTAATATTGTTTATTTAAGCAGATTTGTTTTTGCTTGTTTGACCAAGTTACACCTCACTGTGCACCGTCCGATTTGGTTGTTTTGAGTGGGTGGTTGAGAGGGTGATTAGAGCGGGAGCCAAGCTTATTGTTGTGATCTCAAGCAACCTTCACCTTAAATGTGAAGATATGGCTACTGTTACGAATGTTGAACTCAGTTTCTGAACTCCAAGGTAGTTTGGCTTACCTGGAATATCCCTATAGTGTCTATAAATGACATTTAAGATTTCAAGAGTTCCACGGATCCCAGCAGATTATGCAATGCTATTATTTATGGTGAAAACACATAGCATTGTAGATTAGGACTTTACTACAGGACAGTTCGGGAAACCTAGAACATCCCAGAATATAAAACACGTTTTGATATTCTATGTATGTATATATGTAGGTACATACAAACTAATTTAAGTATTCAATACATTTCCTCCTAAATGCCACAAAAGATTTCTCTAGCGTTAAACTGTTGAGAAGTAGATTTCATATCATAATTTGGGACATCCACTATAATTTATTCATGATTTTTACATGGAATTCTCCCATAAATGTTAGTCGCGCGAAAAAACGAGATTTTTTCAACGTATTGTGCAAAACACAACAGTGCGATAACTCGAGGGTAAATGAAGTTTGCAAGACGTTTTCCTGGCATTCCTTGTATTATATCAGCGGAACTTTCACAAGTAACTACAATTAGAACTTTTTTGTGGACACTTTAGGGATTTATCCTGAAGTTTTGTTGAAAATTCCACCAGTCTTTCTTTTCGAGGACCTCTCCAAAATCTGGCGAAACATTTCCTAAGAACTTCTTCATGCAATCATATCAAAATTCTGCCAGAACCTCCTATAGCAATCAGTTCACGGTCTTCAAAAGTTTCTCCAAATCTCGTCCCGAAATCCTTCAAGCTAAGCCTTTGCTAAGCATTTGATGAACATTTCTATCGAAACAGTGATGAGCCCCCACTTTGTGATTGATTGATGCGATCGCTACAAGGTTAGTGCGGCAATTAAATTGGCTTTATTTGATCTTGGAACGGCGCGCTGAGGTTGAGCCTTTGGCTACGGATCATAAAACAAACGTGTAAAACTTAGAGTGCCATAATTTCTTTAGCCATCAAATTCTTCCATGGAACACCAACGATATTTTTGACGCGTCCATTCGTTTCAAGATACGCGTAAAACTCTGATTGGTTTTGCCTAGTGGTTCGTCTAACTGCCTACAAGGTGAGAACAATCACACAGCAGGCTGCATCTTGCCAAGTGTTTTACTAGGCTCAACACCGGGCCTCAATCGGTTCCACCGACCACCAACGATCGATCAAGTAGGCTCTGAAATCAATCATAAAACCGGAGCCAATGCGGCAAGGTCATTTAAAATTGAGGTGCTACGCTCAGATGGAAGCACGAAAATTAGTGAAAATGGAACTCATCCTTCCTGACCATGTGAACCAACCATAGCCTAAATGATCAATTAATCATTTATTCTACATTAGACATTAGCTTTCATTAATTGATCATTTTGCATCATCATGAGCAAAACTCAAGTTAGGATGGTGACTACCTACATACGGTACATTTAAATTATTGAATCATCATATGTGACATGCGCGAAAGCGAAATAAACAAATCACACGCGGTAGTTGGTCAGCGGGTGACCTAGTTTGCTTCAGCAGGTCTCTACCTGTTCTAGTTGGCATACGGTAAGCCAAAAAGAATGCATAACTACCGGAGTATAACATAATAAAACATGTGACTCATATAAGGAAGCATTCTAGCCGCTTCCAATTAGATACTAAGTAAGAGACGCGAGCTTTCTCTCTCGCGCTTTTTGAAGTACTAGAATGTTGGTACTTGAGTAAAGAGAGCGAGAGCGGAGAATGTGACGCTAGGCGCTTAAGTTAAGTTAAGTGGGGGGAGAAAAAAAATAATAACCAAAAAATTGTAATTATATATAAGATACATTTTTGAATAAAGACGTCGGTCGGTCGGAGTTAGTTATAACAGAAGAAAAGCGAGTTGGCTTTTACCTTCGATGACAAATTCCGTGTAGAAGCAGTGAAAACCCTTGACCACTCTGGTCAACGCGGTGCATTTGGTGACAGCGGAAAAGCGCTAAACAAGTGCAGGCACGCCGTTTGTGATTGGAAAGTGAAAAAGAATAAAAACCTATTGAAGTATCTAAGACCCAGCTGGTTACTACAGAAGAAATCGTGTAAGTGTTGCGCAGAAAACTATTAGGCGAAGCGCGAAGAAAATAGTGCAAGTACGCCGTTAACTGATATGGTGAAACTTGTTAAGTGAAAAAGTGAAAAAAAGAGGCCGTACTACTTACTACAAAAAAAACTATTAGGTACCAGAATAAAGAAACGGTGCGAATCTTTTAGTTGAGTGGAAGAAAACGTGGCAACCGGCAAAATGGAAAATATTACAACAGCTGCAATACTGTAAGTACAAACCTTTTTCTCTCTCTTCTTTTTACATGGGATTTTAATAAATTATGCAGTTAGCATGATTTAAAATGAAAAACATTTTTTATATCAATTATGTGGTGAAAATTAGTGAAGTGTGGTGAATATGTTAAACAATATAAGCGTTATAGCTGTGCCACCGGAAGTCTAAATTTAGGTGTTTTTTAGAACAAATTTAATACATGTCTAAACTTATTTTAATTCGCCATCGTCAATTGTCATTCAGTAAATGTCTGAGCGAAATAAAAGCCCGAATGATTCAACACATCAATCCAATTACTCGGAATTGCAATATCTTAAAGATTTGATAGAGCGAGAGTTTCTGAACATAAATAAAAGTAAATATAGAGCCAGATCATTGGCAGGGATCAACCTTAAAAAAGAATTACTACAAGATTCTTTAGAAAGGTTCGAAACAATATTAAAACATTATGAATCCATTATAACTGTTAACGAATGGAATACACTAACTGATGTATTCGATATACTTAAATCCAAAGTACATAATTCAATTCAAATATTAAATCAAACCGATATTCTTCAAACCCAAAAACGGCGTAGTTCTGAAACCAGTATCTACACAAATATTGTTATACCCCGAAACTTCTTTGATACCGAAGAAAATTCGGAAGAAATAAATTCATCATTTACCAATAAAGAAAATCAAATATTATCCTCCACCTTAAGGAGAAATTCGGGCGAAGAGCCGGAAGACATTTCATCAGACACAGAGAATAAACCAAATTTCAAAGAACAAATCGAAAACTTTAAACAAGATTGTTTAGAACATAGTTTCCATTTTCAACGAAGACTTCACAGAAATCCATCAATAATGGAATTTTCACAACTAATGGCATTTCAATGCATTCCGACATTTGAAGGTGATCCACATGAACTGGACCCATTCCTTTGGCAAATTGACTTGTTCGCCGCACAAGTAGGTAGAGGTGACATTAAACCACTTTTGAATGTAGTTTACCTGAAACTAAAAGGAAAGGCTCTACAAAAACTTCAACAAATTACGGCTGACACATGGCCAGAAGTAAAGGATAAACTTAAAAATGAATTCAAACTTGAGAGAAACAGTTACTCAATTATGAAAGAGGTGGAAACCTTATTACAAAAAAATGACGAATCTTTTGACGAATACAAATCCAGAGCAGAAGATCTATTTAAGTGGGTAGAAAATGAAGGAAATTATGCAATTAGTTCATTACGAAAGCATTTTTTGGGGGGACTAAAGAACAAAGGTTTAGCACAAGCGGGAAAATCTCAACGCGACAAGTCTTTTCCAGAATTACTCACATGGCTTAAAAAAGAGTGTGAGGATGGGGATGAAATTAAAGAAATACATACACGAGCTGAAACGTTGAACACAACGACACCAAATAATAAATTCAACATTCCCCGCAGCAAATTCAACTCCTCAAGCAGAAATTTTGCCAACCAAAATAATTCACCTCGAAACTCTCAATTTAGACAAAATCAAAATAATGGAAACTTTCAACACAATTCTCAGCAAAATGCTCAAAGAAGTTACAATCAGAATTTGAACAGAAATCTACCCAGAAATAATTTCAATCAGAATAATACCCCCAATCCTTCACTGCAAGGGCGATATTATTACGAACAAAATAATATTAATCCACCCCAACAGAACCAGAACTTTCAAGGGAATAATAATGGTAACATTCCATATCATGCGAGAAACTTTAACAACGAGAGTTCACCTCAAAGACTTTTCAGAAACAATCAACAAGCATTGGAATATAATACGCCGAGAGGAAACACTTCCAAACAATACCAGAATCATCAAGTTTCCCCACAGAACCAACTGGTACGATATAGACAACAAAAAAACTAATTAACCGAGGCTTTGAATTCTGCGTCCGAAGTCCTCAAAGAATAGAAAATAACTCATACAGACGCTTTAAGGCAAATATTGTCAGAAATAATTGCATGAATTGGCATAAAAATTTGTATAGTCAACAAAAACCTACAAAAAATTCAGACAATCTGAATAAATGCATACCAGCGCATGAAAAATTAGCAATAACCTACACAAGGGATAACCAATTTTTACTGACACTGGCTTCATTACATAAACCAAATAAAACCTGTAAATACCTTATTGACACGGGAGCAAGCCACAATTTAATGAGATGGGATATAGCTGCTAATATGGGAGTAAATGATGTGAATTATGCTGAAAAACTAAACATAATAGGGTTTAATTCAACAATGTCAACGACATTAGGGTCAGTGAAAATTATAATGATAATGGGGGGCTCTCAATATGAATTGAAATTTCACCTAATTAAGGAATTATGCGTTCCTGGTATCATAGGAGCAGTATTCTTACAAAAATATACACTATATATAGATCAACAATTTAAATATATAATATTACGCAAGCCGAGCAATAACGAAAATTCCACGGCAACGCGTACGGGAAAATTTTTCATGAATTCAGTAATAAACAACAAAGGCGATGTTCCCCAAAACCAAATCAATAATACTATCAAACCATTATCTCAGAAAAATAAGCACATTTTAGTAAGCGACAAAGCGTGCCAAACAAACTCTTTAGAACAGAGATACAACGAAACATTTACACAGGAACAACGTAAAGAAAAGGAATGCCAAATAAACTTTGAAGATCATAGCAACGTAGAAAACTCTAACAATTTATTTTGCAATACATATGATCATTTTTACAACAATAGGGAACCATCAAACTGGCCAACTGGCTTAGAAAAAAACGTGACTAGATATTTAGATACCGAAGACAAAATGACAGAAAACTATTCTGCTGAATATTTTGAAGAAATTGATTCACAAACACAACAATACTTTTCAGAAGACTTGGATTCAACCCAAGACTTCAGCGTACTAGATAACAAAGATCAACAACAAATTGAAGGTGAAAACCGCCTATCTAAATTAATTGAAACTATCAACTTAAAACATTTAAAAAAGAATAATTTCAATGCCATGGAAGAAATTATGACAAATTACAGCGATGTATTTTATTTGAAAGGAGACCCGCTGACGAGTACAAATGCCGCAGTACATGAAATTGAAACTACAACTAATGTACCAATTAACAAACGACAGTACAGATTTCCGGAGTCCACAAAGAAACAAATTAATGCGGAAATTGAGGAAATGCACAGGCAAGGGATTATAAAGCCCAGCAAAAGTCCTTGGAACGCACCAGTTTTGTGTATACCAAAGAAAGATTTAGATTCCGAAGGAAATAAAAAGTATAGAATTGTAGTTGACTTTAGAGCTTTGAATCTAGTCACTAAACCCTTCGTTTACCCAATCCCTCTCATCAATGATATTTTAGACAGTTTGGGAGACAGCCAATATTTTTCTACAATCGACTTGAAATCCGGGTTCTACCAAGTCCCTATTAACCCGAAAGATGCTGCTAAAACAGCATTTTCAACCCCAAAAGGACATTTTGAATTCACAAGAATGCCTATGGGGCTCAGAAATAGTCCATCAACATTTCAGAAGTTGATGAATACAGTATTGTACGAAATTAAAGATGTAAAAGCTATCGTATATTTGGACGATATTATTGTCTTTGGCCGTACAATTGAGGAACACAACGAAAATCTCAAAAAAGTATTGGAGGCTCTTCGTAGACATAACTTGAAAGTTGAACCTACAAAATGTCAAATTTTGAAAACCGATTTAAAATTTTTGGGACATGCTGTAGATAAACACGGAATTCGTCCATTAATGGACAATATTAAAGCTATTAAAGAAATGCCTGTACCGAAAACAATGAAACAAGTTCGATCATTTTTAGGAACCGTTAATTTTTACGGTAAATTTATTCCAAAGATTGCAGAGATACGCAAACCCCTTAACGATTTGTTGAGAAAAAACGTTAAGTTTAATTGGACGGAAGAATGTCAACATGCATTTGAAAAATTAAAATATTTTTTAACATCTGATTCCTTATTAGTAAGACCGAATTACAAAGACACATTTGTCCTTACGACAGATGCGAGCGAATATGCAATCGGAGCAGTACTTTCAAATGAGAAATCCACGGATAGACCCATTGCGTATGCTAGCAGGGGACTTGTTGGAGCTGAACGGAAATATCATACGATTGAAAAGGAATTACTAGCAATCGTATGGGCAGTAAATTATTTTAGGCATTACATTTACAATCAAAAGTTCATTGTATATACCGATCATAGGCCATTAATCTCTTTATGGCATCTCAAGGAGACTTCGCCAACTTTGACAAGATTAAGGTTAAAATTACAAGGTTTAGAATGCGATATTCGATACAAACAAGGGAAAGATAATGTAGTAGCTGATTTCTTATCCAGGCTTCATACAGAAAGCGAACCCGAGAAAAATTCTAATGTTGTTGCTGTCGTGACCAGACAACAAAAACGACAACAGCATGATGAAAAGCAAAGGGAGCAAGTAAATTCTAAGACTACAAATGTTGAACGATTCAGTACTTCCAAAGACGTAGTGAATAAACATTCAAACCCCAGGCAAAACTCCAACTGGAACCCACATATGGATGGGCTAGATAATATTGATTTTGCTATGGATGAACACAAGGGGCCATGCAAAACTGTTTCAAGCGATGAATTCAAGAACGCTTTAAGCGATCAATTGGATATTAAAAGACTTACATTTTCAAGGAATATAATATCAGAGGAAAGTATAGATGCAACATTTTTGATTTTGAATAGCAGGTCAGCACATAAAGAATTAAGTGAATTCGTTGACCTACCACATGGTTTTAAAGATTACTTGAAAGGGAATGTATTTTCAATCCCAAATAAAAAGTTATGGGGAATAATTTTAAATGGAAACAAAAGATCTAAAAGTGATACTAAAGTTTTATACGAAGGGCTCGTAGATGCATTTACCAATAGTCCTCAATACGCGAAAGATGCGGAAAATGTACAAATCATATCATTTAGAAATCTTCAAACACCCCCATATATGGATGTTTTAAGATTTATTGCAGAAAAGTTCAACAAACTTTTCACATTGTATACTCCCGAGAAGGATCGAATGTGGGTAACACCAGAGGAAAGGGAAACTGTCCTACAAGAATTTCATGACAGCCCACTAGGTGGACATGTCGGAAGCAAACGCATGCTAAAGCGCATAAATCCACTTTTCAAATGGGAGAATATGCGCAGAGATATAGAAAACTATGTCAAACAGTGTGACTCGTGCCAAAAGAACAAAATTAGTGCTGCAAATAAAATTCCAATGAAGATCACAACCACGTCCACAGAACCTTTTGAAAAGATTTTTATGGATATCGTCGTATTACCCGAATCGAATAGCGGCAATAAATATGGATTGGTCATACAAGATGATTTGACTAGATATCTAACAGTAGCTGCAATGGAAAACCAGGAAAGTCAAACAGTTGCCAAAACATTTGTGAATAGTTTTATTTGCAAATTTGGGGCACCAAAAGAACTTGTAACTGATAATGGCACAAACTTTGTTAGCCAATTGATGAGAAATGTTTGTAAAATTTTGAAAATTAAAAAGATTACAACGACTGCCTATCATCCACAAGCAAACCTTGTAGAAAGATCTAACAGAGAGTTGAAAATATATTTACGGCAATTCATTGGCGGAGATCCTCAAACATGGGATCAACTTCTTCCGCATTTTACATTCCAGTATAATACGACAATTAATTCGTCAACTGGATTTACACCTTTCGAATTACTCTATGGCAGAGCTGCGAGGATTCCGAACTCAATCTACAGAATGAGAGATATGGAACTAACTTATTGCGATTATGCCGACGAACTCAAATTAACCCTAAAACATTTTCATGATAGAGCACGAGAGAACTTGATTGTATCAAAGAAAAAACGAAAAGAAATTTACGATAAACAAACTAATGAATGGCAACCAATGTGGGGTGACATGGTTCTTGTTAAGGCCAACCCTACAGGTACAGGCCAAAAATTGCAATCGTTATGGAGAGGACCTTATGAAGTGGTCAGTTTTCCTAGCGAACAAACAACTATCGTTAAAAACGGAAAAAGGCTAGAAAAAGTTCATAATAACAGACTTCGAAAATATAATGATTAATGAACAAGATACAACTGTATGTAAATACGTAAATTTTAAAATATATCTAACTGATTGAGCAAATATAAATGTCAACAAATATTTGCGTATTTCTAAGTTAATATACAATAATTAAAATTAATTCAATTAAGCGGGTCAAATTAATAGTAGTGTAACTTTAGAATTAACACTTGCATAACTAATTACTTTTCTTTTAGAACGAATATGCTACACTAGAATTAGACATAAAAATTATTATGGTTTAAATATATTAATCATTACTTAGATAAGTCATTATTTAATGAATTATTACTATTTAAATATACTACAATATGATAGTATAATAGCGTTGAATAAGTAAATTTTAAGATTGATATCTAGGTAATAAAAGGAAAGTTTCCTTAATAATAACAAAAAAAAAAAACAAATATATCTATATATATAGAATAAAATACCTTAGGTAATATTTAACGATATTTTTTTATATACTGGTTTAATTATATGGTGGCAAATATGCATATACTTGTGTACATCTAATTTTCGATTAATAAGTAACTCAAACAAATCTCAATTATAATCAAGCAGAGACTTAAAAATAAGACCGAACACCGGCAATGAGTATAATAATATACAAATGGGGAGCATATTATAATTTTTTTTTTGGAACTATAATTTCTTTGAAAAGATCCAATTACGAAATATGGGATAAACATACTTGAGGGGTAAAGCTAACACAAGGGATAACTTGAGAATAAAGAATATACAATCAGTTAAACTCTGATATTTACTGGATATACTTAAAAAAATGTGAACTATGGAAGTTCATTATTTAGGACATAATGATCCTCCAGATTTTTGTTATAAACAAATACAATATACATTGAAAGATAATAATATCAGTTAAACGATTATGTGTTGAACATATTTTTTTTTTTTTTTTAAAACAAATTATTAAACTTTTGAGAAAACGTCGTATGCATAAACAATGCACTATATAAACAGACAATACATTCAAAATATCTATAATGATAAAACCATAAAGGGGAGGGACATAAAACTAATTACAATCGAATAGAACAATACTCACAAACTGAATTCAAGACGTCAGACATTACCGTCATTACCTAAAAAGATATAGGTTTATTTTAGAATCCATTGTTTACGATACAAACATTGGAACGATTTCTTACCTTCTACATCGTAATTCAGCTCAACAACAAGTCCACATCCATCCTCGCAATAGGAAAAACACTGGCATACGCTTGCATTTGGGAAACTATAGGAAATTAAAATGGGTTTAATTAAACAAATAAAAGGGTTATAATATACTAAACATTTACGATTTGAAGTCCAATCAGGGAAAGGTAATAATATAGGCATATAAAATTGTACATTGTATCTGGGAAGAGAGGGGACAAAAGGAAGCAACAAACACGAATCTACCTATTTTTTTTTCTCTTGATATAGAAGTTGTCAATAAGGGAGTATGAAAGCATGAGTGAATGAAATTATACTTGGACAAGGGAAAGGCCGCCCGGAATACAGAACAGTGAGAATGAACAACTTAATACCACCTTTATTTTCTTCGTTTTCTTTTAACACAAACTTCTAAAGCTTCCTTTGAACAAAAACAGAACAAATATACCATGGGAACAAGTCATTTGGGAATATTAATTGAATTTTTATGATTAATAAGCAAGATCAGCAAAATTACTATATTGAGGACATGAAAAGGTGATTTTAAGTTACTCACCATATAAAGCTACGATACGAGTACTAAAAAAATCAACTGTACACAAAAGCTAATCGTTACATACCTTTAGGCGATTACCGCGGTACTAGTATAAGAGCATTTTTTTTTCTTTCTCCAACATTATATATGAGGATTACACACAAAATCTAAGTCTCGTTACAGGGTTAAAACTTAGTTGGAGATGTGGAAAACTACAGCAGGGAAAACCATCTAAATCCCTTTAGATGTCTGAAGAGGGGAAATGACGAAAGGAAGAAGTTGTTTTTTAGACAACGGATAACCTACACCACCCATGAAAAAGCTGTGGAAAAGGGGGAGTATCCATCCAGATAAGCCCGAAAAAAAAAAAACCGGAAAAGTGTAAGTATAATTCTAACGGAAAAGATGCATTTCTATTTTGGACGAGAAATGTTACATTCCATTGGTATTTCATTTTTGGAAATCGTGAATACTACTCAAAATTTGAATCAAAATCCCTTTACAAATGTACATTTTGTACAGATTTAAATCTCAAACACTAATTTCAATGCATTTCAAAATAGTGAAACGACAATCAATAATGGTCAATATCCCAACTATAATGATTAAAAATTTAAGAGATAAATAGACACATAAAGAGTCAATAAGGGTCACAAGGGACCACATTAACCAATAAGGGGATAAATAATCAGGGGAAAATAAGAAATACATTTTTATACAATACAAAAGGGATCACTAATTAGGGAAAATAAGAAATAGGTATTACCGCGCAAAAGTGACATTACATATACCTTGAGAGCTAGTGACCAGAGAAGACATCATCATATCTTGAGTGAAGACATCATCATTCGCGACCGGCATACCGCGGGATCGGAGGCAAGCAACATATCAGTCAATTACATGATCATATAAAAGAGCAGTCTTCGGAAGGTAGAGGGTATTGGACATTCTTTGGAAGAACGAGACCATCACGAAAGGGTGCACACTGCACATATGGAAAGCGAGTCAAAACAATATTCAACATTCAAAAATCTTCTTATCAAAAGAAACGTTTATTGAAGCCAAGTTATGTGCTTAAAGAGAATCAAGGAAGTTCTCAACTCAAATCATAGCAGAAATTCTGCAGTGAATGTCATTCGATCCATCAATTATTTTTTTTTTACGAATGCATTATACGATTAAAAAAAAAAAAAAAAAAAAAAACCAGAAACTGTTTCACGAACGATTTTGAAACAAAAAGTTTATCAACAAGAAAATAATTTATGTATCAGAGGATTCAATCTTCATGATCAACTGGAAGAGGTAAACGGGAAATACTTAGAAGAAGACAACATCTGTAAAAGTCACGATGGAATGGAGTAACAGTAAAATTGAATATTTCTTTGAGTGGAGCGGAAGTACATCTCATCCGTCTGAGGAACGATATCGTGACGAAGGAATATAGACGAAGGAAGTCCATTCCTAACACCTAACGTGAGACACTCTATCTGTGTGGACAAGATCGAAATTAGGAGAACTGGGAAAGTAATTTACGGAACGAGAGGATGACCGAAGGCGAAGGACAGCATGCAGGATGACCGAAGGCGAAGGACAACATGCTCTCAAGCGTATTGTACGACATGATTGGTAGAAAGGAATTTGTTTCAAGGTAAATGGTAGAAATTTGTAGAATAATTATTTCGAGAGTTTCGGTAAATTTTACAAGAAATTTGGTTAAAGATAAAATATGACTATAACTGATAATGAGAATTGACTCCAAACATATATCATAATACAACTTTTACGAACTTTCCATTTTATAACCAATATTATTTTATAAATCCATGAATAATAATAACCAACGCTAACCGTTTGCATCTTAAATCTTCAATTCAAGATATCAAACAGCTAATTAACGAAGGGGATATTGAACCAACCATAGCCTAAATGATCAATTAATCATTTATTCTACATTAGACATTAGCTTTCATTAATTGATCATTTTGCATCATCATGAGCAAAACTCAAGTTAGGATGGTGACTACCTACATACGGTACATTTAAATTATTGAATCATCATATGTGACATGCGCGAAAGCGAAATAAACAAATCACACGCGGTAGTTGGTCAGCGGGTGACCTAGTTTGCTTCAGCAGGTCTCTACCTGTTCTAGTTGGCATACGGTAAGCCAAAAAGAATGCATAACTACCGGAGTATAACATAATAAAACATGTGACTCATATAAGGAAGCATTCTAGCCGCTTCCAATTAGATACTAAGTAAGAGACGCGAGCTTTCTCTCTCGCGCTTTTTGAAGTACTAGAATGTTGGTACTTGAGTAAAGAGAGCGAGAGCGGAGAATGTGACGCTAGGCGCTTAAGTTAAGTTAAGTGGGGGGAGAAAAAAAATAATAACCAAAAAATTGTAATTATATATAAGATACATTTTTGAATAAAGACGTCGGTCGGTCGGAGTTAGTTATAACAGAAGAAAAGCGAGTTGGCTTTTACCTTCGATGACAAATTCCGTGTAGAAGCAGTGAAAACCCTTGACCACTCTGGTCAACGCGGTGCACATGATTGCTGCGCAGAACGAATGGACTCCGTCGAGAAACTTGCCTCTTTCTGCGCATCTACGGTGTAAATACAGCTGGTACTGTACCAGCTGATGCAAATTTCCTTCTGTCAATACTTTTCCCAGTTTTTCATCGTGCCGCCGTGCCGTTGAAATAGTGCAATTGATAGTGAAAGTTGTGGGAAATCGCATTCAAATCGTTGTTGCTGAGGGGTTTTGTTTCTCTATTCTCAACGATTCCGCCAGTCGGAAATTGCCTCGCGTGAAGTAACCGAATTCCGAAACAAACAAAAAGAGACGATTGAAAAACAATTGCCAATCGCGTTGGAAAAAGTATACGAAGCGCCTCTATTGAAACGAGAGTCTTACTACTTCTTCAACTGCTTCAGTTGCCGGCTGAGTTGATTACACTAAAAGTCTTCGAACTAAATACCTCTATAGCAGTTGGTTTTGATGGTGTATGATGGAAAGCAAAAAAGTGAAACTGCCTGGTTCATCAGAGTTTGCCTGATTGGAAAATCGTTCGGTTTTTGCATAGAAATAATGAAAAACCTACAGACAATGCAGTGCAATCATTAGTTATGTGTGCCTCGTGGCAGACCCGGCGGTAAAGGCAGTAGGCTGAGATTCAACAGAACGTAACCAAGTCAACGCACCACCAAGTAGCGGTAGCAGTAGTCGCAGCAGGTGCCTCTATCAATTCCATCCTTCGCCTCAAAACCTTACCAACCTTATGCGAATTGTGGAACAACAATAGAGCAGGGGTTGCCAATTTTCTTGTCCCTTAGAGTTTACCCAGATTTTAGTTACAGTTTTTCTTTGGTGTGAAATTTTCGTAAAATTCTGTGAATACACTACTAGAATATACTTTTTATACTTGAGCAAAAAGATGTCGAATTTTCCTGATTTTTTATGGACATGACGAAGATAGACATTAATTAGATAACCCCTGCTCATACCACAGACAGTGTAGCGGTTCGCAGCAAAGTCGATCGCAGTATGCGCCGCTAATCAGTCCGTTGATTGTCAGCTGAAGTTTCGTCGACCCACGGCCTACTCTGCGTGACACGTGATCTACCACACGCAACCCCCAGCACAACATAGCGCCACGATCGCCGTCATTCATTCCAGCAGTGGCGGCGCCCCTCAATCACCCACAGTGACGTCGACGACATCCATTGAGGAAAAGCACGAGAGGGAGTGATGATTTTTCGGAATTTTCTTTTCCTCACCCAGCAGCTGAACGTCAAGAGTCGGGTTGTCTCTTGACGAACGATCCGGTCGGTGAAAAACTATGCCCGGTCCAGGGCGAGGCGGTATGAGTGCAAGAAGGTGATTACATAGGTACCTTAGCTTAGCTTTTGACGAACGTTGTATAATTTATGCATCTTAGCTTAATCTCAATCTTTTCGTCGGAGCGACGACTGCCTAATGACGGTTATTTGTGTCGGAATTCAAAGACACGACAAGCATGGATTATGGAACGGTGTTTATCTCAAGCGAAAATGCATGCTAATTGGCATTGCTTCAAGTATAATTTTTAAACTCCGTTTGTCGAAATTTCCCATAAACAAATAAAAAATAATTTTGTAAATGTTATTGAATAATTTGGATTTATGCAATTATTTTGGTAAATGTTTTCTTCTGAGATTGCTTCAGGCATTGCATTGCTGTGAGGATTCTTCAAGGAATTTCTCAGAAATTTCCAGGTTTTTTTTTCTGAGAAATTCCACAAGTAATTCCTCTTAGGATTCCTTCAAGAATTCCTATTGCAGGAACTCGTAGAGAGATTCCACCAGAAACTCTTGCTGTGATTCCTACAGGAATTTCTGCTGGTGTTGCTCCTGGAATTCCTCCAGGATTTTTTCCGGGGGTTTACGTAAGAATCCTACTAGATATTTGCCTTAGAATTTATCCAGGAACTCCTGCTGGACTTCCTCCAGCAATTCTTGCTGGTATTTCTGCAGGACTTTTTCAGGAATTTGTACAGGAACTCCTCTTGGAATTCATCCAGAGAATTTTCAGTAGGGATTTCTCCAATGATTCCTCCTAGAACAACTCCACGGATTTTTCCAGGAATTTATCTAGGGATTTTCCAAGGGATTTCTGCTGGGATTTTTTTTCCAGAAATGATAGCGGGGATACATACGAGGATTGCTACGAGGATCCCTCTTAAAAATCTAAAAATATCTCTATGGATGCCTTCAGATATTTCTTCAGGCATTACTCAAACAGTTTATGCAGGCATTCCTCCGGGTATTTCTCCAGGATTCCCCTATATATTTCCCTATAGAGCTTTCGCCAGGGATTTCCCGGGGGTTTATCTTAGGATTCTTCCAGAATTTCCTTTTGGCATTCCTACACAAATATATATTGGTATTGCTTCAGGAATTTCTTTTGTGACTTCTTCCGGACTCCCTGAACAATCTCTTCGAGTAATTATTGCTGGGATTTCTCTTGGAAATCATGCTATTGCTCAAGCTATTTCTGAAGGGATTTCTCCTGAATCCGCTTTATATATTTTCACTGATTTTTAGTGAGGAGTTCCTTCATGGATTTCTCCAGGAAGTTCATCTGGAATCCTAACAGTGATTTCTTCAGAGATTTCAATAGGAATTCATCCAATGATTCTTCTAGGAATTACTCCAGGGATTTATCCAGGAATTATTTTAAGGATGCCTCTAGGATTCCGTCGGAGATTGCAATAGGGAATTCCTTCAGAAATTACTCAAGGGATTTATCTGGGAACCCCACTGGAGGATTCTACAGAAATTACTTACGGGATTCTATCAGGAATCCCTGTAATTCCTCGGGTAGTTTCTCTAGGTTTTTTTTCCTAGGATTCCTCCAGCAACTTCATCTGGAATTTCACCAGTGATTCCTCTTGGGATTTATCAGAGGTTTCCACAGAGATTCCTCCAGAGACTTTTCTTATGAATCTCTCCAGGAATTCCGTTAGGAATTTCGTTTACTGTTGTGATAAGTTTCCGTGTGCTGCGTGAAGGCTGTGGTGCAGTAGGGATGCCAAGACAAGAAGAGAAAGTAAAAGGTGTCCACAATCAAATTGCATCACAGAAAATAGTGTGTAACCACAGGCAAACAGACGTAACACTCTTCAAAACGGCTTGGCGCATGCGTTTAACGATTATTTTAAATTTCATTTGATTTACGCGATCCTTCAACCAGAGGCGCTAGTGTTCGATCGCTTTCACGTTTACTAGTGTGTACACGTTGTTGAATGCTGAATCGGAAATTACAGGCGGTTTGTGTAGTAGTGTGCGTATTAGGCAAACGTCAGATTACAATCCATCATGGCCGACAGTGCCTCGCGCGGTTGTACCAATAGGTGGCAGTGTGTTCATGAAAAAGACATCTGGCAATTTTTTTAATGAATTTCCTCTAACAGTTACGTCTGTGGTATAGCTTTTGATTGCATGCATCAAAATGGCTGATTTTTCGACCAGCAACAGTTTATTATGTGTAGATGGTGTCATCAAAATTTCATCAGAATCGGTTAAGTATTGATAGAGATATCTCCGACGCGAGAAATTTACATTTTGGGAATCTTGTTCAAACAAAGAATAAAAAAAAAAAACAAATATTTTATATATAGGGTAACTCTTGAGTCAGAAATACTGAACCGATTACAATAAAAAAAAAATCTGTAGCTGGCGTATGTATGTGGACATATTGTTTTTAAATTTCATTCGATTTGGTCAAACAGATATAAAGTTGTGGTCGTATATGTAGCCAAAAGCTCCAATATGCAAACATGTTTTATTTTATTGTGGCATTCAAAGTTTTCTAACTTACTTTGAGTGTTAAGCCAAAATGACTCAAAATTTGCTTGAAAATATGTTATTGTATTAGGTTAACACTGTCAAATTTTATTAAGAATTCAGCAGTTGTTCCCGATCGTCAGAACAAACACCGTTCTTTCAGTTGCAAACTTAGCAGCAACAAAGCTGTAATTTATTAGAGTCAGTTAGTCGGTGGTCGGGTCACAGATAATTAGTTACATCTTACAATTTCAGTATTCTTCTGTTACTTCCAGGTATGTCGGTTACCGGGAAAAACGTGGATTTCACAATCTATTGAAAATTACATAATTCACTGTATAATAAAGGTTGGAATTTCCTACTAAAACGTACCTCGACTGACTGGAACTGTTCCGTTCTGTGCGGTGCTGACTGTAGCCAAAACTTCTGTAATTTTCAACTAAACATATCAGAATAAATTCAGTACAGTAATTCTGACAGTATTTAGTTCACAAACTCACTTTAAACTCTCGAAATAAGACTATAACGTGGGCTAAATACTACCTTCTGTATACTAGCGAAATCTAAATCAATCTGTCTGTCTTTGTTCTGTCAGCTGCTGTCCGATCTGTCAGTCCGCTCGACGACAGCCGCTTAGTTGCGAGGGAACGGACGGTGGTTTCACCGTCGTTTCGCGGTCAACAGTGTTGCCGGTAACATCCCTCGCCCCGTGAACCACTTCCGTTTCTGGTGACGCAGGCTTGTAAACATTCGACACTTATCACTACCTTCAATTCGTTGCCGCGGTCGGGTGTCAGCTTGCTTTGTTTCATTCGAGCGCGACCGCTACCTCTTACACACAACACGAGCGGCAGAACGAAGATCAATAAACAAAAAAGTGGATCAAATCATCGTCGTCTGACACGATGACATTTGTCTAATTCCAGCTTTTTGCAAGATTTCAGCCAATGTTGATTAAGATTGGTATAATACAAGTTTATCCGTGTGTGATAAATCGATTACGACACATACATTTACCCAAAACAGCTCTCTTTATGGGAAACACAGGAATAACAAAAACCGAACCATCTCCCGAAGGCGCATTCGTGGTCAAGCGCATTCATTCGACATTTTTGTTCCGTACAGTAGTTTGATCGCTTGTGTTGTGAATGTTGGAGACAATGGCAGCCGAATATCGACGAAAAGGTGTCAAAGACTGTGATCGCTAACAACACTGCTGGTGAGACTTCATCCGCCTTCTTGTGGTTGCTCGCAACATCCAGGACTGCCAGCTTCACTGCCGGCCTGGCGAAGATTCCGCGAGCTGTCTGTACTACTGCACGTCGAACTTGGCCTGATTTGTCCGGAAAGACCTCCACAATCCGTCCTCTTTCCCAACTTTTCCGTGTCTGTTCATCTACTATCACGACTAGGTCACCAGGCTCCAAAGGTTTCACGTTCTCGAACCACTTCGTCCTCCTTGTTAGCATCGGCAAATACTCCAGCACCCATCTGCGCCAGAACTCATCCACAATGTTGCTAGTGACTGACCAGCTGTCTCGAAGACAGACTGATAAAGCTTTATGCCGCTTGAACTGTACAGCAAGAAGTGATTCGGAGTGAGCGTTTCTTGATCTGCTGCTTCCAAAGGTACGTAGGTCAGTGAGCGACTGTTAACGATCCCCTCTGCTTCCAGCATTATGGTTTCGAACACCTCGTCATTCGGATGATGCGGACTGTCGGATATTGCTGCCATTGCTACTTTTACGGACTTCACCATTCGCTCCCACGGACCTCCCATATGCGGGGCTGCAGGGACGTTGAAGTGCCACTGCGTACGGGCGTTGGTGAATGTAGCCGCACAATCCTCGTTGATGGCATTGGTTTTCTGGATCTCTTCTGTCAGCTGACGACTGACTCCCACAAAGTTGGTACCATTGTCCGAGAATATTTCCAGCGGAGCTCCTCGCCGATTAACGAAACGCCTGAACGCCATTACGCAAGACTTCGTTGACAGACTGTGTGCTAGCTCCAGATGAACAGCTCGAACTGTGAGGCACGTGAACAAACATATCCACCGCTTCACTAGACTGCGACCGACTTTCACTTCGAAGTGGCCAAGGTAGTCCACGTCAACGTACGTAAACGGACGGATAAAGGGAGTCAGACGCATCTTCGGAAGCGGTCCCATCTTCGGTGCAACTGGAGCTGCTTTCTTAATCTTGCAGTACTGACAGCTACGACATACGTTCCGCACTACTGTTCGCATCCTCGGGATGTAGAACCGTTGTCTCAATTCGTTGCACACTGTCTCGATGTTTGCGTGAAGGAACTGCTGATGAAAGCTGAGCACAACGAGGTATGTGATTCGATGGATTCTCGGTAACACGACTGGATGCTTCGCTTCGTATGGAATCGATGGAGCTTGTCCGATTCTGCAGCCAACTCGTAGAACTCCTTTCTCGACCAGCAATGGAGACAACGCTCGAATTGGACTGATTTTTGCTGAACTTCATCCGGATACTCCTGTGCTTGAGCCTGCCGCCATAGTGTTTCCTCTGCTTTCGCGAACTCACTCTGGCTGAGTAATTTAAGCGACCTTGTCTCGCTTGGCAACTGCTTCCATACCGCTACAGCTCGGTGCACATATACTGTCGCCCGTAGCAGTCTGTTCCAGTTAGAAAAACGCTGTGCCTCTACCACTTCCTCTATTGTTCGGTGTACGGCAACGAGGCAAATTTCTTCAGTCGTCACATCTGCTTCCGCTGTATCTCCTGGCCGTTCCGTAGGCCACTCACTGACTTTCCGGATCTTGCAGAAATGCAGGACCCTGGTACCAACGGCAACAGGGTCGAATGAAGGCCGCCCATTCCATTTCGTGGCATCGTCCGCAACATTTTCGCGAGAAGGAACGTAGCGCCATTCATCCACACTGGTTAACGACAGGATTTCGCCAACACGGAAAGACACGACCTGATACCGACAACTATCGGAGCGAAGCCAAGCAAGAACTGTTGCTGAATCTGACCACAGGAAACGCCTCTGAATGTTGATGGTTAGGGCTGAGCAGATGTAATGTAGTAAACGGGAACCCATCATGGCAGCCTGTAATTCCAAGCGTGGAACAGAAAGCGCTCGAAGAGGCGCAACTTTTGTTTTTGCTGCGATCAGCGAACACTGACTCTCTCCATCTACTGTGCTTCTAAGGTAGGCCACACACGCACAGGCGGACACGCTCGCATCCGTGAACACATGTACCTGAATATCGCTGACTTGCTGTGGGCAGAAATCCTTGAAAAAGCAGCGCGGAACGTTTACTTTATTGATCTGCTGATACTGATCCATCCACCTTGTCCAAAGTTCGCGGGGTTGCTCCGCAATAGGCTCGTCCCAGTTTGTACCTGTCCGCCAAATCTCCTGCATCAAGATCTTCTCTTGGACGACGAAGTGTGCGATGAATCCCAAGAGATCGTTGAGCTTCATCACAATTAGAGGGTCTTGTTTCCCGGACTGAAAAAAATCCCGGGATTCGGGATTTTTATTTTCCAAATCCCGGGATTTCCCGGGATCCCGGGAAAAATCTAAATTTTCTAAAAAACGATGAAAAAGCTAATGGAACGATTTCTTAACTAAATTCGATCAACTAATAACCATTATATTCGAAAGAAAGTACATATTTCATGGACATTTGTGTGAGGGCAGTTGGAGACATTCAAAGGTATTTGAAAATTTTCAAATAAAGTTCATCTTCTTCCGCAATAGGTTAACTTGGGCTATAGGCTAACTTCTGCCTTACTTATCCGAAGGAATTTTTTGACAGAACTTGATGATATTTCTAGAGTAATCCCTTATAATTTACCCTGAGACGTGAATGAATTCTGTGTGAGAATTTTATGACGGAGTTAAAATGGCAGTGTTAGAATGGTGATTTGAAAATATCAAACGACAATTTCTTAAGATATTATTTGTCCGCATTTTGTTTTTTTTTCTTTAAGAAAATGTGTTACTATTTCAATTATATTTGGATATACATTCATGTTAACATTTTAGAATTTCGATTAGTTTTTTTTTGGTGAAATACATTGAAGAAACTGTGGAAAAAATCCAGAATAATTCAAGACAGACCCACTCAACAAACTTCTTGTTAAACTGATATGAATATCATAAAAAAAAATCCTTATAAAATTCTTTCAAAAATTTATTTATGATTTCCATTTCAACAATTCTATCCCGAAAGTCCATTGATATTTTTTTTTCGATTTATTTGGCAGGATGACAACTTTAACAATTTCTTCAGATGTTTTTTTGTGGTTTTTACAACAAGTTTCACATTTCTTTTATTTCTATTATATGGTATTAAATTATATTCTTTGATTTTATTGTACGATTCGCTTTATTTCTTTTTTTTTCAATTCGATATTGCTCTGTTTTTCACCATAAATCATCACAGAAATTTCTGCAGAAGATCTAAAAACGGTGTGCTGTTCCTTCTTGTAAATAAATTCCTGATTTCTCTTAAAAATTTCGTCAAAACTATTACTTGTATTATCTCTAGTAATTGTTGAAATGAGTTCCGCAGAAAATTTTGCCTGGACTTAAGAACAAAATGTCTCAACGAATTTTATCGGAAATATCTTTACGAAATTGTCAACACAAATATTTCAAAGATTGTCAAAGTCCTGCAGAGGTTAGAGATTGTTTATCCGTTTTCTTTTGAAAATTTTGCGAATTTTCCTCATAATTTAAACGTAAATGTACAAGCAATTGATCAGGGCTGTTGAATATTATATAACAACACAGTATTCTTAAGGGATAACTCCAGAAACATCTAAAATTATTTGCAACAGTTTACATATTTCACATATTGTAAAAATGTTGAACATTGCCATAAATTCCAAGAATACTACCAGAACAATCTAGCTTAAAATAAATCATTTTATTTCCCATTCCGATATTCTGTCTGTTGATTCAGTTTGATTATAATTGTAATGTAACGCCACATAAATGAAAAATGGAAAGGCAGTAATAAATTGTAAAACGTAAAATCAATGTTAAGGCGAAACTGGATCCATTTCCTCACTTTTTGGTTTTTGATTTTTAATAAAATAACGAAGCAATATTTTCAAAATCGGTTTTCGTACACATGTAGAGTATGGACCAATGTATCTCCTGAATTTTTCACTGGTGGAAAAAGTTTTTCGTTTTTCCAGAAACCATTTTTAAACAAAATTGCACAAAAAATGGTTTCTGCAAAAACGAAAAACTTTTTGCACCAGGGAAAAATTTAGGAGATACATTGATCCATACTCTACATGTGTACGAAAACCGATTTTGAAAATATTGCTTCGTTATTTTATTAAAAATCAAAAACCAAAAAAATGAGGAAATGCTTCCAGTTTCGCCTTAAAACAACTCAGTTATGCCCATGTGGCGCCCGAGCCTAAACGAATAAGTAAAAAAAAAATGAAAAATAAATTACATAAATTCAGCCAAAATATCTTTGGTATAATTAGTTGGACTTTCATCTAAACTTGATGTAAGTAGAAATAAACTATACCTGACAGATGGCGTAGAATTGGATGGAAAAAAGGAAACATTGATAAAGAGAAGATTTCAAAGTGAAAAGATATGTTTTAGTATTGCCATTTTTTATTTTCGGGAAATCCCGGGAATTTCTGAAAAATATCCCGGGATTCGGGATTTTTCAGATCCCGGGATATCCCGGGATTTTTGTCCCGGGAAATCCCGGGCAAGACCCTCTAATCACAATACGCAGGACCTGGCGCTTCGTTGGTAACGCCCAATCGGCTCGTAGAACTTCCTCCAATCCTTGGTGAGTGAATGTGAAGGCATCTTCCGACGGAATCCATGTGACGCCCAGAACACGTTCGTATGTTCGGTCTTTGTCTACTGGCAGTGATTTACTGATCGCTGTATTCGTCTCTCCTAGTCGGTCTAGCACTTCCTTCTCGTTGAACAGTATCTTCCCAAACTGGAAACCCGCTGCTGCGTGAATATCTTGGACTTGTTGTACCAACTGTACTGCTTCTTCCACCGAGTCGACGCTGTCGAGGAAGTCGTCAACGTAGTGGTTCTTGGTTACTGCTTCCACTGCCCTGGGGTACTGCTCGCTGTAGTCAGAAGCATTCCAGTTCTTCACAAACTGCGCTGTACAAGGAGAGCTGGTTGCACCGAACATCGCCACGTTGATCACGTATACTTGTACTTCTTCCTCCGGACTACTTCTCCAAAGAAAACACTGCGACCATCTGTCTTCATCACGGATGAGGATTTGGAGGAACATTTCCCGAATGTCGGAGCACACGGCGACTTTCCCCTGTCTGAATCGCAATAAAACGTCTACTAGCGGTACGAGAAGATCCGGACCCTTCAGCAGCATATCGTTGAAGCAGACTCCATAAGCTTTCGCGGCCGCATCCCAAACCATCCGAATCTTGCCTGGCTTCTTGGGATTGATCACTACTCCCAGCGGTAGATACCAGACACGGCGGGAATCTAGACTGTCGACTTCTTGCTTTGATGCTTTACTGATGTACTGCTTTTGTTCGAAGCTGTTGATATGCTCGTTCACTCTCTATCGAAGTTTCGAATCTCTGGACAGACGCTTCTCCAGCCCCAGGAGTCTGTTCATCGCCATCTTGTAGCTCTCGGGAAAGTGTATATTCGCCACAGCAAACCTGACTCGATTCTTGATCCTTGGCGAACTGTAGTTGCCTCCGAAATGCTGCGCGCTCGTTGATCTTCGTCGGACTGTAGGTGCTTCGTGACCACAGCTTCTTCGACGGCGAAAAACTTCTTCATCGAGTCGTACAGATCACTGTTGCTCATCTCCTGACCGACGTGTAGATTCAGCTGTTCCACGGATCCTTCACTTCCAGAATTTCTTCCGTAGACGCACCAACCGAGACGAGTTTTCGTTGCGACTGGATCACTTCTTCCCCCTTCGCGAAGCTTCAGACTGTTGAGGAGATGCACGTGCTCGATGCCGATAATCATACTGGGTTTCGCATTCACATAACTGCTGACTGGAAGACCTTGTAGGTGTGGGTAGGATCTTGACAGCTCAGAATAGTTCAACGTTTGACTGGGAAGTCCTAGCTCTCGCACCATCCGTACGTTGCTCAACTGGAAGGTACTTTGCTTTCCTGCTCCAGAAATCTCCAAGCTGATCCTTTTGGAACTCTTCTCATGTCTGCCGATCTTTCCGGTTCATCCTAACCAAAGGTTGTCCGGTTCTCCATCAATCCCCAACTTAACTGCAATCGCTTCTTCCAGTAATGTCGATGATGATCCGTCGTCCAGGAATGCGTAAGTTTCCACTCCTTTTCCGTTTCCGTAAAGCGTGACTGGCAGATAACGGAAGAGAGAAAACGACTTCGTGTGGTGATAGTTGTGCTGTACCGCTTCGGTTGGCTTCGTTGTCTCAACGGAATCGTTTCGGCTAGTCTGGTTGCTGTGCAGCAACATGTGATGCCGTATACGACAGCCATCCACGCCACACTCTTGCGAGTGGCATGGCCATTTCCTATGCGGAACCAAACACAGACGACACAGGTTATTCTGACGCATAGCTATCCATCTCGCTCCGATATCCAACGACTTGAAACCACAGAGAACAGACGTCTATCTTTGCTTTCTGCCTTGTGTAAAACTTTGTAACGGTCATATCAGAATATGTGGTTATGCTCCCGTTGCGTGGCGCTAGCATCCCATCAATAACACGGTCGTGTTGTTATTTTTGTTTCCAGTGCTCACCGTTTCTGGCATTTGAGCGCTCGTGTCGTTTTGTGGGCTAGTGTATTTTAACGATGAACACTGCCATCGTGGGGTCGAATCGACTTTATAAGTGGAGCAGTCTCCGTTGGTGGCGTAGAGGTACACTTAAATCCTTTACACACGATTTCGACGTATTTTTGATCGAGCTTAAATGTCTGTTCTCTGTGTTGAAACTGGAACAGTTCAGGTTCTGATGACCATCGTTTCCACAATAAGAACAGGCCTTTGACGTAGACACTTCGGCAGACGTATCTTTTCCTCTCTTCGTTGCGTCAGGTGACTCGTTGGCGTGAGGAACAACTTCTCCCTCTAGACTTCAGTCTCTCCACACGAACTTGCTTGTGGTGATTTTGTGCGGAGTCTACATCGATGGTCAGCTCAGATGCCAGATTTACAAGGCCGGCCATGAAACCATTGAATGTCGTCAAGTTGACATTCCCAAAGGCCTGCTTGTAGGTTCCCCACTGCATCTTCAGCGATGTGGGAAGTTTATCGACCAACTCTTGGAGCAACATTGGATTCGATAAGTGAGCTTGTTGATCGGCCAAGACGATATGGTCGACCAAGTTCTGAATCGCCAACCCATACGTGACAATCGTGCTTAAGTTCTCCGACTTGGGTGGAGGCACATTCCGCACTTTCTTCAGAAGCGAACTGATTAGTATTTCTGGCCGACCATATAGCTTATGCAGTGTATCCATCACATATGGAACAGACGCTGGTAATAGTAGGCGACTGAGTACCGCCGTCAATGCGGAGCCTCCCAAACATCGCTGCAATCTGGCCAAATTCTCCGCATCTGTGTAACCGCAAACCTCTGTCGTATTCCTGAAGGAACTGTAGAAGATCGGCCACTCTTGAGGATCTCCGTTGAACTTTGGCAGTTCCCGAGGCATTACTTGTCTTGCTGCCAGTTGAGCACTTGTTGGCCCCATTGAGCGATAATATAGCTGCCCCCCATAATAGAGCCCATTCGTACTGCAGATGGTCCAGGCCCGAATGATCTGGATACAGGAAGGGATGGTCCTAGCGTATTTGCTCCCACAGATCCGTTTCCGTGGAAAACTGTTGAACTGCTTGGTATTCCTTCACCTGTCATACTTGTTGGTGCCATATGTAATAGTCTGAGGGGCCGTGTAGTACGGATGACTTCCGTAAACTGATGACAACTTGAACCGATAGACACTAGCGGTGCGATCCCTGGTGCTGAAGAATCCAATGTGTTCCGGGCTGACAAATTGTTACTGGGTGAACACACCGCAACTGGATCGGAATTCTGTACTCGAATGTTTTGCATACCGGATAAAATCACTTGCGGAACCGAAGATACTGCTGGCCTAACTGGAACTGATGCAGAAATGGATGAAACTATCGGCAAATTCCTTGTTGCACTTTCACATGTTGTAACCACATCTTGTCCAGACATTAACTGTTCATAGGATTTTGCCAATGAAGTCACATTCCCCATTGTTGCTGATGCAGAATGATAAAGCTGATTCTCGTTTGACGGCTCTGGAATCTGCAACGTTGCGGACGGCACTGGCAACTCACTAACCACTACGGACGATTGATTCGATTCACTGACTATGTGAACCGGCTGGGCAGCTTGATATCCCGACGATGATGGCTTCGACTGTCCAGCATTGTCCTTTGCAACTCCCTTCAACCATTTCTCCAACTGGTCACGCTTGCTCTTCACGCTTACACCACTTCTCGCTGCACTCCGCTTGCTTTTCAAACTTACTTCGCTTCGTCGACTCGATGGATCCTTTTTGTCCTCCAGTATGTAATTTAAACAATTCTGTAATAGGCTTAGTTGAGAGAACAACACATTTTAAAAAAGGAAACTAATCAAGTTTGCAGCGAGCAACAATTAAAGCAGGGCAAAACTCCTACATAAAAAGCAGCAAATTCCAATAAACAATATGGTACCCAAACGCTCTATAACAATTTAAGTCAAAAGAACAGCCCATTTTTTTAAGAAGGAGAAACACTAGATGGAATTAATAGATTGGCCGCTAACTAACTATGTAACGTTAAATCGTTAGAAAGAACAGCCTATAATTTGAAGAAGGGCAAATCTCCTATACAGTAAACAGTTTGACTGCTAATAAACTTCGTAAATGAACCTAGAAGAACAAGTTTCGACGAAAATGAAGAAAATGTCATATGAAAAAGCTACAGTTTCGCTGCCAGTCTAAAAATGTTCATTCAGCTTAACGATGCTAACTCTACTTTGCTAAGTGAACTGCACCGAGAATTTAGTTCTAGTTCTATATTCGTGAAAAAAAATATTCAGAATATAGTTTTAAGGCTCAACTGATAAAATTATTCCATACAGGAAACAAAATATCGGGTAATGTTTAAAGACACCAAAACATCTATTGAAATCATAGGTTTTCCTACGCCTTTCCAGGAAATGGATTATTTCGGGAAATGGGGCAGTTCGGAAAATTGTTTTTCTAAGAAATTCATTATTCCGGAAAATGTCCTTCCGGGAAATAATTTGAACTGTTCGACCATAACAGTAAACCTAGAAAGAACAGCCATGTTAAAAGAAGGGAAAACATCTGCTGGAAATATTAGCAATCACATTCAGCACATTATTTATAAACACGTAGATCCACATGTAAGTAACAATATAAAGATGAAAGCTCTGTCGAGTTACTAATTTACTGCTAATCATAATTAGGCGAAACTAGTGTTCAGGGAACGTCCATAAATTACGTCACGCAAAAATGGCCATTTTCAACCCCCCTCTCCTCTATGTCACACTTTTTGTATGGGACCTCTGAAATTTTTGTATGCGTTGTCACACTTTGCTGAACCCCCCCTCCCCCCTCAAAGCGTGACGTAATTTATGGACGATCCCTCATCTAAATGACCGGGTCATGGTTTGGGTCAAAAGATGAACAGTGCAAAAGGCATGTGATCAAATGTCTGGATATCGCTGTGCAATCTGGAAACAAATTTCGGGAAAAAATCTTTTCCGATAAATGGTTTTCCGGTAAATGGTTCATTCCGGTAAATGGTACATTCTGGTAAATGGTCCATTCCGGTAAATGGTCTTTCCGGTAAATGGTTTTCCGGTAAATGGTTCATTCCGGGTAATGGTTTTCCGGTAAATGGCATTCCGGGTAATGGTTTTCCGGGTAATGTCGTAGAACCGTTTTCGCTTATAGTCTCCTCAGTTTATGAACGTCTCGCTTCAGTCTCACATCAGAATTAGTAGTACAGTCATCCATTTGGTCATCCATCTCTGCTCGGCATTTTGGTAAATTACTTGGCCGTTACTTATGGTTGTACCTAAAAAGAAATATTATTTTGACCCAAATATTTTCCCAAATCCCAAAATATTTTTAATACTGAGTGTCAAGCTAAATATTACCTTTGCTGATGAATTAATTGAATTGCTTTCTTCTTCTCCAATGTTTTCAATGACAGCTAGCATGCAAACATTGTATACTGCCCACTGATTATTTTTTTGACATGTCCCTTCATAGAAGAATCTCATACAAAAGTATGGATATTCAGATTATTATTCAGACATTTTTTTTAACTAACATGTCGGAACACTGCACGAATGTTACAGTGGAAAAATTATCAATATCCATTAACTCGTTTTCGATCCAAAGTGTCCAAGTGTCATAAAAACACTATTTCATTTTATGTTTTTTTAGCGAACTTCGCTGAAACTCGTTTCTTGTTCAGAATATATTCAGAAGTTTGGCTTTACAGATTTTGTTTTCTAAATATCAAAGGGATTGATACTTTTTTTAAATCAAACCACGATTTCGAAAAACGTCACTTGTCCAAAGCAATATTTGTAATACTAGTTTTAGCTAAATAGTAATTTGAAAACTTGAAAACATCCAGTTTTTAAATTATATTTAATACATATTGTTCACAAAACTCGCACCGCCAGTCACTTCGGCTTCCAACCGAAAACGTAATGAAACGGTTCACCTATACCTATACCTATAGGTGTCCACGTTTTTAGGAATCATGTTTCCCATAATTTCGGAATTCTCATGATTAACCATTTACCTTTCAAACTGAATGACTTTATTTTTACGGTTTGGTCGTTCAATAGATTTACATTCTACGAAGCATATTTTCCCGCATTAACTGGTGATTCGTGCTCAATCAAACCTATTTTAACATTACAAAACCAAAAATTTGTTCCTTTGATGTCGCTCTTTTGGGTTCTGAACTGTAGGGCTTATTTTAATGGTGTACCTCCAAAATATTGCAAAAGCCCCTCAACATGATATGTTCTCACTCTAGATACCTAATGAAGCTATTTCAGCAAGCCTTTTCCAAATTATTCGCATTCAATGTACCGTCAACATTTAGAACTTTTTATCTTAAAGTAACTCTGATTTTCTACATATGCTCATCATATTGATAATATTCTCAGTTCGTTGGATCGTACTAGAATATTCTGCATTATTACAAAGCCCAATCATCTGTCTATCATATCACTTATTTCACATCTTTTCGATGAAATACATCCTCATTTTTTTGTTAACGCTTACAAGTCTGACGTATTTAGTGCACACTGACCATGATTGTCTGTGTCATGGCCCTTACGCTTGCCTCTACGATTCATTTCTATGTACTGAAACAATTTAAAGCACGTTTTTATTCAAATTTTCAATGAACTTATTAACACAAATATCACTTATACATGTACACACATTTTTATTGGTAAAAATCCATGGATATAAATTTTATTTGTACACACATACTCGTTTTCCACGCTGGATCACACATAAAATCGATGGACCTTATATAAACTATGTGTATCTACACATGAACAGGGTTATCTATGACAAATTGCAAAAATCTATGTGTGCGACACATGCATACAATATTTGCAGTTTTTGCAGTGTATGAAATCTAAAAATTCAAACAAGGTAACATGTTAGTAAATTGTACCTGTTTGCATTAATAAGCTCGACTGAAAAACAAACCTCATAATCCAGCTTTCATTAGATATATCTATTCCTGTAGTTACAGAAATGATTATCTTTTATTATTCCAATATCTTGTGCTTTTGATATACTGTACGTTATTCTCCTCAATAATAGTTTCAATACTTCTTTAACTTATCAAAATTTGTCTCTTCTTGTAAGGAAATTATTGTGCAGAAGTTGTTGTTGAGCGTACTGCTGTACCTTGTTCTCTAACTTGTTCCACAGTTCTTGGCAAGATGGCCCACTCATTAGCAAGAATGGCACTATATCCAGTGTTAGGCAATCATAAGTCAAAATGCCCCTCCTGACCACACCCGATACATTTTATATTCAAAGACTTCAGAAGTGACTACTCAAGAACTCACTTGAATCGCATAAACATTTAGTGGCATTCAATAGGTTATAAAGCGCTTTTTACTCGAATTCCTGAGACTTCTAGTTAAGCCGAAAAGTTTCATTTTTTATTGTTCGAATTTTTTTAAATATCCAATTCAACTAGCCATTTGACTAGCATGATACTTAACAGGTTAATGGTTAGCAACTGCTCTGAATATGTCATCTAGCTTCAACGAATGCTTTAACTGTCATTTTGACTTCCTATCTTGCAAACTACCAAGACAGTTTAATTATTATTCTCACACATTGATGTTAATTTTCTTGAAGTTACATTTTTAGTCTTGTAAGAGAGGGCAAAGCATTAGTTAAATCATGTCTTCATGTTAATTTGGTTTCAAGAGCCAACCCTTTTTACGTCTCGTAGACTTATTATACTTTACTGAGCAATGATAACTTCAATATATATCACCTGAGGTGGGTCAACAACAATCTCAGTATCTGCTCAGTTATATTCGCATTTGGAACATAATCAAATACTATTCGTTCCTGTTTTTCTAGTCACGGTCAGTCTAAAGTTTAGTTTTATCTTTCGCCTTCCCAGCTGCCACTTAATTGGTGTGAAATTTCATTTAGAGTTCAAGAGAAATCACTCAAGAAACTTCTAGAACGATTCCTGGCAGAAACTTTCTACGGTGACTGCCATTTGAACTGTCATTTCTTCGCAACTGCGTACTGCGATCGAAGAAAAAACGGTTTCTTAAGCGATTCAGCCAAGGAATTTCCCATGCATCAAGATAGGCCGAGAAATTCCTTCTGATCTGCAAACAGCCCTTAAATCTGCGTTGGCTGGTAATCTGTTTCTTACGAAAATTTTTGTTTTACTTTAATTTTTAATAACACAATTCGCCTTATACGGCTCTACAAAGAATCGACTATATCTGCCTTGCAGGTCTTATCGCCTTCAACGGCATTTCCACCTTCAACGGCTTTTTCCGCCTTCAACAGCTTTTCACTCTCCGACGGATCTTTCCGCCATCGACAGTTTTTCGCCTTAGTCGAGCCTTCTGCCTATAGAATTTTTCCTGCTTTCCGCCTTCAACGGCTTTTCTATCTGTAATCCTTTCCGCCTTTTACGGCTATTTCAAGAATGTCGCCTTCATTAGCTTTTATCGCCTTCATTGGCTTTCATCGCCTTCACTGGCTTTTAACAGCAAGGCAAAATTTGATTTCAAAATATTGTTTCGTTTCTACGCCTTCCTCGGCCATCCGGTTAACAAATCAATACTTCAATCATCATTCAGCATTTAAGTCTAGATTTAGGACAACAGCCCCATTCAACGAGTATCAATATTACAATCAACAAAACTTAGATTTTCTTCACAGTTCTTTATTTCTTTATCTGACAATAGTGATTGTCATCGATTTGAACTAAACAATACCGATCACCATCAAAATCTCTCACAGGTTGATCATTGTCATTAGTCGAAGGTACAAATAGATTGTTTGATTCATATTGAACAGTTAGTACACAATATTTACCTTTTTGATTCCAATGTTGAAATTAAATCACAAGTCATCACCTGAAGGTCATCTCCACTCTGCATGCACTACACACACCATTCATCTCTTTCTTTTCCCAAAGACAACACTTCCCGTACCGAAATTAAACTAATTTCACATGCACTGTTCACCGTTCTCGTCGCCAATGTGAGAATCTTTCTCTGTAATGATTATTCAACAACTGTATTCATTATTTGTATAAACTTTATTACCGATACTTCAATATTACATACAATGATTCACACTCCAGACAACAATAACAACATCTCCACATATGACAGATACTCAATGTAAACATACACGCTAAACGTAATAGAGTAATACAATAATTTATTATGTGCATACCACAAGGTACCACAAGAGTCATGTCGATTTATCATTTTGTAATAAATGGAGCTCAGAAACATTTTCATGAGTAAAGAATTGAGTTCCGATTTCATCAGGTACCCGATTTTGTCAGCCCAATTTTGGAATCGAAAACATGACGCCATCGCCCCCGGGTGCAAAAAACGCAGTAGGCAAGACAAAGTTTGCGGGGTACAGTTACACAGATAAAAAATGTTACATCATATAACCTGTAACAAAAGGACCCCGTCATATCGCACACATTTTTCCATCAGTTTTTAAATTTACAGCTTACTCTCAGTATGAAGTTTGCGTTCCACATTCCGTACAAGAAATTGTTTAATATAAAATTCAGTGACATGTAATAGAAATTTATATGTCAATTTTGTTTACGTCTGGAGTAATTTTCAGAAACTTTTGCTGTGTAGTTTGAATTATATTTCTATTACTATTGTCACAATAGAAATACATTAAGGGGACTCACTAAACAGTTTAAATTGCTGCTTAAGCCATGAATTTCTGATTATTTGAAATGTTTCATGAAATTGCGAATGAAATAATCAAAGATTACCTTGGTGATCGCGACGTTTAATCAGAATGAACTTTAATAAGCAGTTTACGCTGTTAAGTGAATCCCCCTATTAGAACGCCAATGGCGCTGTAATCACTTTTCCTCTTAATATATTTTAATAATTTTAATTGTAATAATTGATTATATTTAATACTTTGATTTTTTTTCGGAACGGGACTCGTTCCTGTGATTATGAAATTATTGGCAATCCGTTTTCTACATTTTTGCCTACATTAGTAATAACGTTCACTTTAAAAAAATATATGGGGTATTCACAGGTGTTCACTAAACAGATTAAATCACTGCGTAAGCCATGATTATCTGATTATTGAAATGTTTCATGAAATTGCGAATGAAATAATCAAAGATTGCCTTGGTGATTGTGACGTCAGTTTAATCAGTTTACACTCTTTAGTGAATCCCCTAATTATTATTACTACAACCAGATGAACTGAACAATTAAGTGATACTTTCAAAAGAAGCACTTTTTTTCTTTCAATATATTTTTATACATACAAATCAAATGACAATCATCGAACACAGTTAAAAAATGTTACATCATATAACCTGTTACAAAAGGACCCACATTTTTCCATCCGTTATTAAATTTTAAATTTGCTCTCAGTATGAAGCTTGCATACAACTTCCCATACAAGAAGTTGTTTGGAATAGAAATGTATATGGCAAATTTGTTTACGTCGGGTGTAATATTCAGAATTTTTTGCTCTGTATCGCATTGCATTCTTTTAGTAGGAACCGAAAGCTTATACAAATATCTATGTTTTTTCACTGAATTGAATTAATATCATATTCAGGTCGGACTACCCGTGAAGTTTGAAAAAAGAATCACCCCGGATAATGGAGCCATTTGTTTCTCGTCTCCTTTTATTTTTTTTGTGGTGTTAAGGCAACTTTACAGGTGTTCGTTCTGGGGATTTATCCAGAAATTCAACTGTGAATTACTCCAGGAATCCCTGCTGGCAATACCTTCTGTTGTTTTTGGGGACTGCTCCAGAAATTCCAACTGGGTATTCCTCCATCTGTAGATTACTCCAGGCATGCCATCCGGAATTACTGCTGAGGATTCCCCAGGAACTCCATCTAGGAATTCCTTCAGGAACTGTTTCTGGGGATTCCTGAATGCCTTCTGGGGGTTTCTTCAGGAAGGCCTTCAGAAGTTTCTCTAGGGATTCTTCAAGAATTTTAGTCTGGGAGTCCTGCGAGACTTCCTTCAGGAAAAGATTCCCAGACGTAACTCTTTAAGGATTCCTGGGCTGACTCCTGGAAGATTTCCACAACGAACTCTGGAGGATTTTTTAGAAGGAAATCCTGACAGATTCCCAGAAGGAAGGCTTGCAGGAAAGCTAGAAAAAGCTCGTGACACCAGAAGAATTACCAGGTGAAATTCCTTGACGAATCTCAGATGTATTTGGTTTTTTTTTCGCCCTTGCAAAAAATAAACACTTAGTATCTAAATCTAAAGCAAATGGGCAATTCCATAGAAAGCGACTTCAAAGTGATGTCACTTCCGTTGATGTTGGTTCAAATTATTGGAGAAAAATGGACGCGTGTCTCACTAAATAAGATAGACTTGATGTGTTAATCAACTAACATAAACATGTGAATAACGTTAGTAGCTAAAGCTTTACATCATTCTTTGCTATTCATCCGGTGGGACGCATATTTTTTTATCGGTTCTCAAAATCCCACCATACTTATTAGCATTCGTCTGATAATGAGATCCATTCTAGCATATATTTTCGAAATGGAGATGTGGTCTGATCGCTAATGAACTGGATTGGTTCCAGCATTATATTGTAATACTCAGATTTATTTATGTTGACTTTCGGTGTTAACTTATTATTGGTTACGATTGAAATCTCTTTATTCTGTCAATTTTCTTAAAGATTTGATGATAATCAGACCTGAATCACTTGATTACAATTTGAAGCAGATCTGAATCACTTTAATATTAAGTGATTAGCACCTGAATCATGTGAATATGAAATGAACCAGACCTGAAGCACTCGAATATGAAGTGAAGCAGAGCTGATTCATAAGATTCAGCCAATCAAACCTGAATCACTTGAATTGAGAATGTTTCAGACTTGAATCACTTGGCTTTAAAAAGATTCTCATCCGAATTTCTTAGATATGATGAGAATCAGATGAATGCGAACCAAACTGCTTGCCTCAATTTCTCATCGTAATAGGCTGTTTTACCTCACGCAAATCTGACAGGAAAAGGCCTACTTTCCCACACCAAATTAATAGTGCTGTAATGGTTCATTACAGCACTGATTTGCGTTGCGTAATGAACCATTACAGCACTGTTTTCAGTTTTGGTCAACTTCTTGATGCTTTCTGGACGCAGTTTTGAAAAATTGTGACAACTGCACAGTATAACCTGTTATGATCAAATTTTCTTGAACATGGGTATGCACATCAGTGTGCAGATTGATGAAAAAGTTTTGTTTAAAACTATCCTCAAGGGTAATTTATGAAATTGCAAAAAACGTTGTACGCAACTCGGTGCAGAACTCGATTTTTCCAGCACTCGTCGTAATTATCCAACTCGGCAAAATAAATGTACGACTCGTGCTGTAAAAATCTTAATTCTGTACCTTGTTGCGTAAACCACTATTGTCATCGTATCTAAGTTTGCAATTCTTTAGTTTTTTATGCATAGATCAGAATGACACACAAATAACAAAACATGCTATCATTGTAAAACTTGTAATTGGCGAGTTATTATTAAATAGTATAATAACATGATTATAGCAAATATTACTATCATACTATCAGCCATAATATCAATACAATAACATAATTTACCATCATATTAAAATATGTTATTATTTTGACATTCTTTTTGCTATTATTTTGTTATTACAATGGCAAAATCTGTTATTTTTAAGTTGTTATGCCATACAAATTTAGTTATTATTTTTGTTATTTTAACACTTATTTCAAACAAACTAATAGTCATTCCCAGTTGTGCATTTGGACGAGTCGGACGTGTGCTCCGTATCTCACCACGCGATAGACCTCGTATAAGTGGAGTTTTTTCCCCCGCAAGTGCGGAAGGTTTTTTATATCTTACGTTTTCCTGCTTGTGCGAAGTGTAGTGTCGCAAGGTGGTATCTAGCACAACCCGGGAAGCGAGGTGCTTGCATCATCGTACATCAAAGAAGAAGCATCGCATCCAAGAAAGTCATCTTTATCGCCATCATCAGCCCCTCCGTCATCGAAGAGGACGGCGGCGACGGGTGCGAAGGCAGACGCGACGGACAGCTTTACCATCGACCTGCCTGTGATAAATATCTACCTGATTCGGTCAGATAAGTATCACTCTTTCGATACACTCTTTTGTCCGCCCAATTTGTTTTGATCGCTTTTGTCTATTGTATCCCCAGTCCACATTCGACCACGTGTTTTTTTGACATCCATAACAGTGGTTCCCAAACTACTGTATACGGGTAAGGGTGTACAAACTGTAAATAACAGAACATTTTTTTTTGTTTTTTTTTATTAGCTATTTTTTCTTTTTTTCAATACCGTTTTTTTTGCATCCTACAGGGTGCGCTAAAATAAACATAAGAATTGAATTCGTATATTATTAGTACAAGTTTTTTTTTTGCTTTATTTTTTTCTATATATTATTAACATTGTTTGGTTTACAAACCAAACAGTTGTCGTCCTAAGGAAGAAAGTGCACTGTAAATACTTTAAGGTTTTTCTCTTCCTCTTTTGCACTTTTGAGTTATTATCCATAAATTTGTTTCCACATGGACGATTCGATTGGAGGCGAAACGCCTCCCAATGATATCATTGCTCGTACGCGGTTTTATCAGCCATCTTCGCCTGGACCTTGGGTTGTCTATTTCCGGCGCAAATGCAAACCATTGAATATGCTTTCGATTTCTCGAGAGCTGACGCGTAAGTATCCTGGGACCGTTATTCACCAAGTGAAAGCATCCAAGCTGCGTGTTACCGCACCTAGCTACAAAGCAGCAAATGAAATTGCTCAACACGAAGCGTTTACTGTTGAATACGCCGTCTATGTGCCAGCACGAGAAGTGGAGGTGGAGGGGAAGATCCTCGACGAAATGCTGACATGTGAGGACATCAAGACCGGCTTTGGTCGATTCAAAAATAGGTCAATTCCTGATGTGGTTATCCTAGACTGTAAACGCTTATCTAAGGTTTCCATGGAAGGAAATAAAAAGGTGTACTCGCCTTCAGCGTTTTTTCGAGTGACTTTTCCAGGTTCCGTCCTCCCGGAATTTGTTGTAATTGATGGTGGTTTTTACCCAGTGCATCTTTTTAGGCCGAAGGTTTTTAATTGTACCAAATGCAAGCAGTTTGGTCACAGTGATAGCTTTTGCGACAACAAGCCCCGTTGTGGCAAATGCAACCAAGCTCATTTGGAGGACTCTTGCACACAGGAAGCGGAAAAATGTAGCTACTGTGGAGGAGATCCACACGACTTGCAAGTTTGCCCGGCTTACAAAAGACGCATTCGAAATGAGAGTCGCTCTATCATAAAGCGCTCGAAACAGACATATGCGGAGATGGTGAAATCTTTTAAAACACCAGATTCCGTGTCTGAATCAGCTGTCCCAGTTGAAAATCCCTATCAGGAGTTGTCTTCCGATGATCAGGACGATGGCGAAACTGATGAGGGTGGATCTCTTTCGGAGGTACACGCACCTGGAAAAAGGAAGTCATCATCTTCCCCGGGATTGCGCCGAAAGGTCTTTTTAAAGTCTTCCCTCAAAAGTTTGCCTAATGTCAAAGGAGACGGGGTAAACTTAAAAACTCCGAAGAATCAGGTTCCTCTAGCTTCAGATCCATGTTGTAGTAAGAACCTGTCACCCCCGTCTCCGCCTGTTAAATACACTTCAAAGAAAAATAATCGACAAGGTAGCAAGAAAAAAGCTACCAAAGTTCCTCGCAGTTCAAGCAAGCCTCCTAGACCCAAGCGAGGACTGTTTACTTTTAGGGTTCTCGTGGATCGCTTATATGATGCCCTCAGCCTTCCAGAAACATTTAGAGGCATTATTGATATGTTTATACCTACAGTAGAAGAATATCTTCGGAATCTGACACAATCATGGCTCCTCCTTGCTGCGATCATATCTTTCGATGGATAATTCATCAAGTGAGGTACAAGATATGATCACTGTGCTACAGTGGAACTGTCATAGTCTAAAACCTAAATTAGACCTGTTTAAGTTTTTGATTCACAACTCTGATTGTGATATATTTGCCCTTTGTGAAACATGGCTTTCTTCTGAAGATGAACTCAACTTCCACGATTTTAACATTATACGCCAGGATAGAGATGATCATTATGGGGGAGTTCTTTTGGGGATCAAAAAGACTTACTCATTTTATAGAATTCCAATCGCGACTCATCCTGGCGTAGAAATCGTCGCTTGCCAAATAAACGTAAAGGGTAAAGAACTTTGCGTAGCTTCCGTTTACATTCCTCCAAGAATTTCAATTAACCGCCGTCATCTTTGGAATGCGGTTTCTGCACTATCACATCCAGTTTTAATTCTGGATGATATGAACGCACATGGTACAGGGTGGGGCGAACCATATGACGATAATAGAGCGGCCATTTTCTATGATTTGTGCGACGATTTCAATTTAAACATTTTAAATACAGGTGAAGTGACACGTATTGCATCTGACGGCAAAGAAAGTCGTCTCGACCTATCACTGGGGTCAAGTTCACTATCATTCGATTGCTTGTGGAAGGTAATCGAGGATCCTCATGGTAGTGATCACTTACCCATTATAACCACCATAAAGCATAATAGTGAAAGGTCAGACCATCCAATTCAGGTTCCTTTTGACCTCACAAGGAATATCGATTGGCAAAAGTATGCAGAAGCGGTATCTTTTGGCATCGAATCATTCAATCCCCTCCCACCTTTGGATGAGTATCGATTCCTGTCTGAACTGATATATAAGAGTGCATTAGAATCACAAAAACGACGTGTTCCAAGTGCAACCTTCAAAAGAAGACCAGCCACACTAGGCTGGGATGATGATTGCACCCAGTTGTATCTTAAAAAATCTGATGCTTTCAAAACTTTTCGTAGGCACGGTACCTCAGATCTTTATCAAGAGTACGCAAAGCTCGAAAGACAGTTGAGAAACCTGCTGAAAGCGAAGAAGCGTAGTTATTGGCGACACTTCATTGAGGGTCTCTCAAGAGAAACTTCAATGACAACGCTTTGGAGAGTGGCTCGCAACATGCGAAACCGCTCTTCTTCTAATGAGAGTGACGAATACTCCAACCGTTGGATATTCAGCTTCGCGAAAAAGGTCTGCCCAGACTCAGTCCCAGCACAACCGATTTCTTGGGAAACATCCCCAAGAGACGGTTCTCTGGACAGACCCTTCACTATGCTGGAACTTTCTATGGCTCTTCTTTCATCAAACAATTCCGCTCCGGGACGCGATATGATCAAGTTCAATCTTCTAAAGAATCTCCCAGATATCGCGAAAAGACGATTACTGGACCTGTTCAACTCATTCATGGAGAACAACATCGTTCCGCATGAATGGAGACAGGTCAAAGTAATAGCTATTCAAAAGCCTGGTAAACCAGCGTCTGATCATAATTCATACCGCCCAATTGCTATGTTATCATGTTTAAGGAAATTGTTGGAAAAAATGATCCTATCACGACTCGATCATTGGGTCGAATCGAATAACTTGCTTTCAAATACACAGTTCGGGTTTCGCAAGGGCAAAGGAACAAACGATTGTCTAGCGTTGCTTTCAACAGATATTCAACTGGCCTTTGTGGAAAAGGAGCAACTGGCTTCAGTTTTCTTGGATATTAAGGGCGCCTTTGATTCAGTTTCAATAGGAATATTGTCAGAAAAACTGCACAATAGTGGACTTCCAGGAATTTTAAATAATTTCTTGTATAATTTGTTGTCAGAAAAACATATGAGTTTCAATCTCGGACAACTGACAACTTCCAGAATTAGTTACATGGGCCTACCCCAAGGCTCATGTTTAAGTCCCTTGCTTTATAATTTTTACGTGAAAGACATTGATAGTTGCTTGGAAGGACAATGCACGCTAAGACAACTTGCAGATGATGCTGTTGTGTCTCTAAAAGGCTCACATGCAGAAATGTTGCAAAGACCATTGCAAAATTCTCTAAATAATCTGTCAATCTGGGCAAGAGATTTAGGGATCGAGTTTGCTCCGCAAAAAAACTCAATTGGTTGTGTTTTCTAGAAAGCGGAACCCAGCCCAACTGAAACTCAATCTTTTGGGAATAGAAATCGACCAGTCTTTGACTTCGAAATACCTTGGGGTCTGGTTTGATTCAAAAGGCACTTGGGGTACCCAAATCAAGTATTTGGTGCAAAAATGTCAACAAAGGATCAATTTTCTACGCACAATTACCGGAACATGGTGGGGTGCTCACCCGGAAGACCTCATAAAACTTTACAAAACGACTATTCTCTCTGTTATTGAGTATGGCTCTTTCTGCTTCCACTCAGCAGCAAACTGCCACCTAATAAAGTTGGAACGAATTCAATACCGTTGTTTGCGTATTGCTCTCGGCTGTATGCACTCAACGCATAATGCGAGCCTAGAGGTCCTGGCAGGGGTGAAACCTCTCCAGAACCGATTCTGGGAGCTCTCGCTAAGGTTACTTATCAAGTGTGGAGTGAGCAACACACTTGTCATTGAAAACTTCGAAGAAATGCTCAGTCTGAACACTCAATCAAAATTCATGAGAATCTATCTGTTCTACATGTCATCTGACATAAGCCTACCAAGTTATAATCCTCCCCGTGTACACTTCACTAATGACAGTTCCTCTGTTAAATACGATCTGTCCATGAAACAAGCTATTCATGGAATACCAGATCAACTTCGATGTATATCTATTCCTCGCATTTTTAACGAAAAGTACCAAAATGTCAATTCCTGTAAGAGATTCTTCACTGATGGGTCTCGCATAAATGGATCCACTGGTTTCGGTGTTTTCAATGAAAATTTCACCGCCTTCCGCAAACTTCAGGAACCTTGTTCGGTTTATGTTGCTGAGCTGGCAGCAATCAACTTCGCTTTGGGGATGATTTCCAACATGCCCGTAGACCATTTCTTCATCTTCTCGGATAGCCTTAGTTCGATTGAGGCACTCCGGTCGATGAAACCTGTAAAACATTCATCTTACTTTCTTACAAAAATAAGGGAGCAGATGGGTGCACTGGTCGAAAGATCATACAAGATTACCTTTGTATGGGTCCCCTCACATTGCTCAATTTATGGCAATGAGAAGGCGGACTCTCTCGCAAAGGTGGGCGCACAGGAAGGTGAGATCTATGATAGAAGAATTTCACATGATGAATTTTTCCATTTTGTTCGCCAGAGTTCTCTTCAAAGTTGGCAAAATGATTGGCGAGATGGCCAGCTGGGACGGTGGTTACATTCCATTATTCCTAATGTTTCTTTGCGAGTGTGGTGGTATGGTCTGGATGTATGTCGCAATTTCATTCGCGTGATGTCAAGACTTATGTCCAACCATTACTCGCTAGACGCGCATTTACACAGGATTAACCTCGCGTTGAGCAATGTTTGTACTAAGTGCGGTTCCGGTTATGATGACATCGACCACGTAGTTTGGCAATGCCCGGATAATGACGCCTCCAGAGCGCTACTTTTGGATACCCTTGAGGCCCGAGGTAGACAACCCTTTGTTCTTGTGAGAGATGTGTTGGGGACCCGCGATGTCACATATATGGGATGTATTTTCGACTTTCTTCGCACTGCTGGTATAAAAGTTTAATTCGCTTGTGTTTTCTTCTCCAGTTTTTTTTTCTCTCTGTTTTGTCCTCTTTGTGTTACCAAGCTACTCCTAGCAATCCGGAAGACCAAGGCCCACAACAAGTTGGTACCAACACCACAAGGCACCGAATTCGCTAGCAAGATGCGATTCACCCCCGGATGAGCAGCAGTGAAACCTTTGGCCCAATCCTTACCCTGTCCATCCCTCAAAATGTGACCTTCTAACCTCGAGCTGCCACGAGTACCCTGGCTTCCACCCATTACTAACAGAAATCATTAAAAAGTTATTACTCTGTATAATGTATACTATTAAGTACAAAGAAAGATCCTCGGCTCCGTAAAGCGTTATACGCGATTGAGCCCCAAATAAATGAACTAGATAAAAAAAAAACAAACTAATAGCAAATTTTGCCATTCAAACATTCTATTTTGAAATTTTTCCTTCATTTGCCATTTCGCTCTACCCGGATATAAATAAATAAAGATTGAGGGCTACGTAACGTAAATTTATCACAATCTATGAAAGTGATAAAATGTATTTATTTGAAAAGGCAGTCCAAATTTGCAAAAAAAAAAAACTTATTTTTGTAAATTTTCGTGCTGGTGGGTCGCCAAATTCTTTGAAAATCAAAAGTGGGTCACAAGCTGAAAAAGTTTGAGAACCCCTGAGTCTATCGTGTTGGGATCACGAGATAGAGCCTAAAAAGGCTGACTAGCGTCACCTAGCGGCAGAATTGCAAACTAAAATGTGTTGCAATACTTTCTCAAGCGAGTAGCCCGTACTTATGACGGGTAGTGTATAGAGAGAAAATCATCGACAGTGGGAGAAATATCGAGATGTAGAACACCGAGACATGGAGAGTCGATTGTAGTAATTTTAACTGCAAGGTGGCTTTCAGTGTAGCAGTTTTAGCTAAAGGGACAGACTAAGCTAAGGACCAGTAGCGTTAAATGCTGATTTTGGATATCGTTTACATTCATACGTACTCGAATAGTCTTCTTTATGAATATGGAATAGTTTTCCATATCTTGGGATATTCTAGGTGTTCCATACTGCTCTCAGATTCAGTCCTTCAAATCTACAGGAGTAATTTTCTGCGTTTCAGCAACAAATTGTAACATTGCATAATCTGATGTAATCATTGAATCTCTTGGAAACGCGAGAGTCACTCTTTGACATTATAAAGATAATGCAGGTTATCCATACTAACTAGGAGTTTAGAACCTCTGATCTATACTCGTAACAGTAGTCATACCCGCCATACAGAGTAACTTTGCATATTCCACTGAAAGTATTGGACCTCAATTGCTGTATACTTTAAGAATATACAGCTTCGTCCAAACTATCCTGAAGTATAGCCCTTGCCATGCACAGCCGTAACAGTGATGATTTTGGCTATGAACTGTAACATCATGTATTAAACTATTATCTATAACCTCCTTGGAATTGTACGAATCTTTCCGGAACTTTTTGAGGATATTCCAGACCAGCCAAACTACTCCGAAGAGCAGAAATTCAGATCTACTCTACACCCGTACCAGTAGTCATATCCGCACTTTACAAAGCAACGTTGCCCAACCAACTATGGTTACCGCACCATGAATATTGTACCATTTGGCCAGGTGTACCTATTTTGGGCACTTGCCGCTATAACCAAGTCAACTTCATACCAATTGATCTGATTTTTTGTATAGGGTTAGATACTGTGCGTATCATATCGTGTGCCAAAAATCAATTTATTAGGTATAAAATTGACTTAGTTATAGTGGCAAGTGCCCAAAGTAGGTTCACCTGCCCAAATGGTACAAGACCCTACTGGAAGCCTGATTTATATCGTTACACTATTTTGGGACATTCAGGGTCGTCATCTTAGCTACACTGAAACCTCCATTAAGCTAGGATCAATTTAGGTAAAATCTATTTAGGTCCCTCCATTTAGGTAACGTTACCTTAATGGAGTTTGATTGTGTTCAGAGCAGGTGGAGTGCTCAAGATTACAAATTAAGTTGGTTTACGGGAAAAAATCAGAATTAAGAGTTAAGGGACGTTTACGGAGTGTTTAAGGGTTAAAAGTTAAAGAGTATCCGAGAACTCCCTGGGGTTTAGGCCATCTGATCTACAAGCGTAAACAGTGATCTATTGGAGCATTATGGATGAAATTTTATGCTTGCATAGGCTCATGAAATTATGTGCTGTCAAGTGGTGAGTTCATTGTCAGTTTGAGGATCTCCAAAAACTTCCTTGCGTATAGGTCATCGAATCTACGAGGGCTAGTAGTTGTATTTAAGAGCAATAAGAATGATGTTTACACTCACACAGCCCCAGGCATCTATGTTCTATCAAGTGGTGGGTTCTATGATTGTAGAGCATATCCGAGAATTCCCTAGAGTTAAGGCCATCTGATCGACAAGCGTATTCAGTGATCTATTGGAGTATTATGAATGTAATTTATGCATGCATAGCCTCATGCAACTATGTGCTGTCAAGTGGTGAGTTCATTGTCAGTATGAAGATCGCCAAGAACTTCCTTGAGTATAGGTCATCGGAAATTGTTTAATATAAAATACAGTGACATATGATAGAAATGTATATGTCAATTTTGTTTACGTCTGGTGTAATTTTCAGAAATTTTTGCTGTGTAGTTTGAATTATATTTCTATTACTATTGTCACAATAGAAATACATTAAGGGGCCTCACTAAACAGTTTAAATTGCTGCGTAAGCCATGAATTTCTGATTATTTGAAATGTTTCATGAAATTGCGAATGAAATAATCAAAGATTACCTTGGTGATCGCGACGTTTAATCAGAATAAACTTTAATAAGCAGTTTACGCTGTTAAGTGAATCCCCCTATTAGAACTCCAATGGCGCTGTAATCACTTTTCCTCTTAAAATATTTTAATAATTTTAATTGTAATAATTGATTATATTTAATACTTTGATTTTTTTTTCGGAACGGGACTCGTTCCTGTGATTATGAAATTATTGGAAATCCGTTTTCTACATTTTTGCCTACATTAGTAATAACGTTCACTTTAAAAAAATATATGGGGTATTCACAGGTGTTCACTAAACAGATTAAATCACTGCGTAAGCCATGATTATCTGATTATTGAAATGTTTCATGAAATTGCGAATGAAATAATCAAAGATTGCCTTGGTGATTGTGACGTCAGTTTAATCAGTTTACACTCTTTAGTGAATCCCCTAATTATTATTACTACAACCAGATGAACTGAACAATTAAGTGATACTTTCAAAAGAAGCACTTTTTTTCTTTCAATATATTTTTATACATACAAATCAAATGACAATCATCGAGCACAGTTAAAAAATGTTACATCATATAACCTGTTACAAAAGGACCCACATTTTTCCATCCGTTATTAAATTTTAAATTTGCTGTCAGTATGAAGCTTGCATACAACTTCCCATACAAGAAGTTGTTTATTGTAAAATTAAGTGCAAGGGAATAGAAATGTATATGACAAATTTGTTTACGTCGGGTGTAATTTTCAGAATTTTTTGCTCTGTATCGCATTGCATTCTTTTAGTAGGAACCGAAAGCTTATACAAATATCTATGTTTTTTCACTGAATTGAATTAATATCATATTCAGGTCGGACTACCCGTGAAGTTTGAAAAAAGAATCACCCCGGATAATGGAGCCATTTGTTTCTCGTCTCCTTTTATTTTTTTTGTGATGTTAAGGCAACTTTACAGGTGTTCGTTCTGGGGATTTATCCAGAAATTCAACTGTGAATTACTCCAGGAATCCCTGCTGGCAATACCTTCTGTTGTTTTTGGGGACTGCTCCAGAAATTCCAACTGGGTATTCCTCCATCTGTAGATTACTCCAGGCATGCCATCCGGAATTACTGCTGAGGATTCCCCAGGAACTCCATCTAGGAATTCCTTCAGGAACTGTTTCTGGGGATTCCTGAATGCCTTCTGGGGGTTTCTTCAGGAAGGCCTTCAGAAGTTTCTCTAGGGATTCTTCAAGAATTTTAGTCTGGGAGTCCTGCGAGACTTCCTTCAGGAAAAGATTCCCAGACGTAACTCTTTAAGGATTCCTGGGCTGACTCCTGGAAGATTTCCACAACGAACTCTGGAGGATTTTTTAGAAGGAAATCCTGACAGATTCCCAGAAGGAAGGCTTGCAGGAAAGCTAGAAAATGCTCGTGACACCAGAAGAATTACCAGGTGAAATTCCTTGACGAATCTCAGATGTATTTGGTTTTTTTTTTCGCCCTTGCAAAAAATAAACACTTAGTATCTAAATCTAAAGCAAATGGGCAATTCCATAGAAAGCGACTTCAAAGTGATGTCACTTCCGTTGATGTTGGTTCAAATAAAACAAGAACTTCCTTGAGTATAGGTCATCGGATCTACTAACGTATTTGGTTGTCTCTAAGAGATTTACGCAATAGAGGAAAAGTTAAATGGGCTTTCATATTCCCCTGAATCCGCTCTGAAGACCATTGAGATGCCTTGAAACGCTTTGAAACGCCTGTAGAACCCCCATGAAATCTTCATGAAGTTTACCTGAGAGCCTCTGAACCCCACTGAAACCACTCCGAAACCTCCTGAAACGCATTGAAACGCTTTGAAACGCCTCTGAAACCCCCATGAAACCTACGAGAAATTCACCTGCGAGCCTCTGAAGCCCCCTAAAACCCTCCTGAGACCTCATGGGACGCCCTAAAACGCATTAACCTTTCAGGACGCGCGCCATCAAGCAGGTAAAACTGCATCGCGCTCGCGCTGTATACGACGAGCGAGGTTTTTGGGTAGTGTTGTACTTATTACAACGGCGCGCGCGCTGAAGGGTTAAAACGCCATGAAACGCCTTGAAACGCTTTGAAACGACTCTTAAACCCCTATGAAACCTCCGTGAAATTCATCTGAGAGCCTCTGAAGGCCCCTAAAACCGCAGTGAAACCTCCTGAAACGCTCTGAAACGCATTGAATCGTCTTGAAACGCCTTGAAACGCCTATGAAATCCCTATTGAACCTCCGTGAAATTTACCTGACATCCTTTGAAGCCCCTTAAAACCCCTTTGATACCTCCTGAAACGCATTGAAACGCCATTAAACGTTTTGAAACGCCTCTGAAACACTCATGAAACCTCCGTGAAATTCACCTGCGACCCTCTGAAGGCACCCTTAATTGCATATTTGATATGGGGAAGGTGTCCGGAGTCCAAAAATGGACACCAGAATATCCAAGATGGTGGTCTAAAATCCAAGATGGCTGCTCTAAATTCATGATGACAGTTGTTTAATGGAGTTTTAGGCCACCATAACATGTAATATGGGTATATTTGGTATAGGGGAGATGTCCGGAGTCCAAAAATGGCGACCAAAATATCCAAGATTGTGGTATAAAATTCAAAATGGCGGCCCAAATTTCAAGATGGTGGCTGTTTAATGGAGTCTTAGGCTATAAAACAATTCAATATGGGTCTATTTGGTATGACGATGATGCCCAGAGTACAGAAATCAGAGTAAATCCAAGATGATGGCTCCAAATTCAAGATGGCGGCTGTTTAATGGAGTTTTAGGCCCTAAAACCATTCAATATGGGTATTTTTGATATGGGGAAGATGTCCGGAGTCCAAAAATGGTGACCAGAATATCCAAGATGGCGGTCTGAAATCCAATATGGCGGCTTCTAATTCCAGATGATGGCTGTTTAATGGTGTTTTAGGCTTTAAATCCATGCAATATCGGTATATTTGGTATTAGGAACATATCCGGAGACTAAAAATGGCGACCAGAATATCCAAGATGGCGGTATAAAATCCAAGATGGCGACTCCAAATTCAAGTGGTGGCTGTTTAATGTGAAACTCCAAAACCTTTCAATATGGGTTTATTAGATGTCCGGAGGCTAAAAATGGCGACCAGCATATCCATGATGGTGATCTAAAATTCAAAACTGTGGCTGTTAAATGGAGTTTTAGGCAATAAAACCATGTCATATGGGTATATTTGGTATAGTAAGGATTTCCGGAGTCCAGAAATGGCAACCAGAATAACCAAGATGACGTTTCAATATCCAAAATGGCGGCTATTTAAGAGGCTCTAAAACTATTCCATATGGCTATATCTGGAATGGGGGAGAAGTCTGAAGTCCAAAAATAGCGACCAGATTTTTCTAAAGGCGGACTTAAATCCAAAAGGGCGGCTCAAATTTCAAGATCGCGGTTTTTTTAAGAGATTAAGGCCCAAATAAACGGTATGAAACGTATGAAAGTGCGATATTCTTCAACATTTCACTTAAGTTTTGTTGAAATGGGCTTTTGAATGCACGAGAAAGGCGCCATCACCGCTAGGTGGATCAATTGGGTTGTTTAGTGAATAAAATATTGCTATTTTCTGTAGCCTAATCGAAAGAGCTCATTTTTCTGAGTATAAAGTGATTTTATTGGATTCGAATACCTTTATTTTGATGGTTAAATTAACAAAATAGTTTTAATTTCCGTGGATAGAATGACAGTTCAATTGATAAAATGACAGTTCGACCCGAACAAAAAAATTTCCCCATACAAACTTTAAATGCATTTTAAAAATAGTTCCCGGATTCCAAAAGTTATGAAATTTTGGATTTCAATTAATTTTTGGGCGGAGAATCCGAATCTGAAATAATCCGGATACCCCTAAAGAACCCAATTAGGGTTTTTATAGATGTCAAAACTAGCAGTCAGGATTCCCTCCTGAATTTCTAAATGTAGTTCACGTTGTATTGCGACATTTGCACCCATTTAGACTCGGCCGAAATTCATTATCATCACAGTCGAATTTCGCACACGACTTCGCAGCGGCTGGCATGCACAAGTTCGGTTGAGTTCAAGACAGGGGCGTCGGATGCACAACAGGTAAACAAAATATGTTTGATTAGTGTGAAATTTCGCTGGGAAATGATGATTCAGTGTATTCTCAAATTATCACAGTAGTCTAAACATTAATGAGAAACCCAATAAACACTGATGTCACTGGTCCTGTCCTAGTATCATTACCGTCTACCCCCGTTGGTTTGAACGACACCTCATTCAAACCAACGGGGTTCATTTTTAATTTGAACTTCTAGCAACCCTGTTGCTAGAAGTCGAAAAACACACTACTGGCAACCTGATTTGGTGTTTTGTTTTGATTCTGCGTTCCGTTTCACACCGTTTCATTAGCAGAATGACGTTTGAACCACTTTTAGTTTGAATGATGTGCAGATTAGAGGGGGTCAAACCTGAGAGGTCAAACTAAAAAGTGTTCAGATTACATGCGGTCAAACCAACGGGGGTAGACGGTAATAAACTATCAAGGTCGTTGCCATTCAATTCGCCTTTGTCTACTTTATAATACAGTTCAAATCTCGCGGCTTTATAGCATATTCGGCTGCTCATAGAGATAAGGAAAGCTTGAGCTTCCTACGCCGGCTACCACGCAACCGCGATCAGCTTGCTGTTGAGCTTTTAAGCCGCCAAAGCTTTACACTGACCGTCGACTTATTCGCTTCTTTCTCTCTCTCTCTCTCTCTCTCTTCGTTCACAGCCATCCATCATCGACATAGAGAAGGGACGGGTAGAAAATGACCACCCGAGCGGAGTCAACAACGGCAAACAGTACAACATCTCCGCTGCGGTGTCCCTGAACGCCGTTCCAGGTGCGACGACCAGCGAGAGTGCCAGTGCCAGTCCACGCTCGACCAGTGAGCGGATCAGTCGCGTTTTCCTGTACGTGATTCAGTTCGTCGGGTTCGGTTGTTCGGTCGCGGGTATCGTCCTCGTTTGGTACTACATGGGTTGGGAGTTCGGATTGCCGGCGCTGCTGATCGCCCTGCTGGCCGTGCTGATCGCCAGCGGGAAGTGGCGCTGGTTCTACATCGCCGCCGTGACGATCCCGCGGGATGTGACGTGAGTTGAGCGTGACACGTGGAATACGTGGTTGATGAATACATACCTTGACGTATTACATAGATAGTTGAAGCTAATTGCAGAGCGTGTGCGTTCGGTAGTTGAAGGGAAAATTTTTTAGAGATTTTCATCCGAAAGACGTTAATTGTGGTTTTCCATGGACGAGTGATCATCGGATAGCACGACATACTACACGGAGCAAGCCATGGAAAGTGTTTTCCAAGGTTTGCTTTGATCTTGACGAGAGGAAACCGGTTTCTTCGAGGCTTGAGCAATTGACGGCGGTTGACCATGATTGAGCATCTAGTAGGCCGCCGCTTCAGTTGTTGTTGTTTTGGTAATGGCACGCTGCTGCTGCTGATGATGATGATGATGAGCAGGGGCTGTTTGTGGTGTTAGCAGTGGCGACTGATTGACCTTGCAGTACCAGCACCAGCGGCTATGTGACGTATTCGGTCAATTTGAACTCTCGTACCCGAATCGCGAATAATTAGCTTCGTGGCTGAACAATTGCCTCGATCGAGCGAGCTAGTGTGAATTTCCTATAAGGCATTAAGTGGAGGTTAGCAAGCTACACAGCAGCAACAAAAGACGAAACACAGCACGACTGACTTGCGCGATTATTATGCAAGACTCTTGACTTCTCCGGAATGAGGCTGAAGTGTGTTGGTGCCTCAACAGGTTAAGCAAGGTGATACTAGGCTATTGTGTAAACTTCTTTCGCGATACTTGTCAATGATAAGCCGGTTGGGATGTTTTGTTGAACTTCTTATAGATTCGTGCTCCAATCTGGCCATACAGATCAATTTTTAAGAAACTCTACCAAAGTCATATTCAAATATATCCGGAAAAATGCACCTCATCGGTCTCCGGCATGGGTGAAACGTGCGTGACATTCCATCATTTTATCGTCGCGCAGTGCACCAGACCACGCGTTCTACACCCAATGAGTCGTTTTGACAGTCGAACGCGTCGTCGCATACCAAGTAGGCGCAGCCAGTATGTGATATGAGCGTCGATTGATGATCGATCTATTGGACCTTGGCGCGCTGTTGAGTGTCATGTCTTTCGGCGCTTCCTCCCAGAACTATTTGCCCAACACGTCATATTTATACGTTCGACAAGCTGACTACTTGGTTGACTGACTCTTGATTCGAGGTCGAATTCCTTTGTACGGACTTATTTTCGGTAAAAGTGATAACCGAACCGGCTCATGCTGTTATCACCTCCATTTACAGCTTGATACCACCGTGACCGGCCTGCTTTGCTTTCAATGGATTCCTAAATCCACTGCCTGCTATCACCAGAGCCATAATTTACACGCTTTCACTTTCTGTCATTCAGAGTGAATATTGTGTTACATACTGCACACTGCTGCATAGTAGCCCATGAAGTCCAAACCATCGCATGGCGATGACGATTTTTCTCCTTTTCTCCCCCTCTCCGGACTGTACCTGTACTGTGGTGCAGGCAGCAGAATTGCAGGGCCACGCGAGGCTAACGTCCGTTCAGCGCCAGCTGGGTTTTATTTTGTATTACCTAGCCAGCTATCTTTTACTGCAAAACTGACAACAAGTCGCGTTGTAAGCGTGTTTCGTAATGGCTTATTTCAGTGACGGCGCGGCGCGGAGCTTCGTCATTCGTCATCGTTTTTGCCTTTCTCGGACACCTGAAGAGTACTGAAAGGCTATATGTTCACTCAAAAACGAATCTTTGATGGAAGGCTCGGAGCGTCGAGTCACATCCCAAGTAACAATGGTAGTTGAACAGTGAGAGTCACAGCTGAACAATGGTTGGTTAATGGTGCCAATAGCTGAATAAGTCGTAAGCTGAACATCTAGTTGAAAAGTAGCTTGTTGAGTTTATAAAATATCTTTTATTCAGCTTATCATCGTATGCTGAATATGATACTCAAAAGAAGATTATCCGACTTCTCTATATCCATTTATCCAGTCTTTCTACAATATTGAAAGTTATGCGCTAGGATTCTTTTATTCAGCCTTTAATGATAATAACAAACTATCAGTGAGAAAGATGTGCGGATCATAATAATTCACAAAAAATGGATTGTAAATTTAAAATAACATTCAAAAGGAATTGTACTTAATACCGCAATTTGAAGAAAAGACGTGAGAAATGTGAAAAAGTGTTGAAGACCATATTTTCCGAAAATAAAGAAACGGATTTTGTCGTTTTCGATCATCGAACGATGGATTGCGAACCTGCTGCAGTAGTTACACTATCGAAAGGTAATCTGTACAGAATTTATAAATGATAAAGTATTGCTTGACCAAATATTACATTTGCTTATTTAGGGTCTGTTCCAATTGCCGAATTAAAATTTTTACTTATATTTGACAGTTGGACACTTAAACTTGACAGTTCTTCAATGGAAATAATAAACTTGACACTTCAGTTTAAGTGAAAATTAATTTTAATTCTCCAATTGGAACAGACCCTTAGAAGGCATCAACGGCATTCCTGATGTTGAACAATTACTAGGGTCCCAGTGACGCGGTCAATGATGAGGACTATGGTATTGAAGGTGACGGTATAATACATTTCCGTCGCCTCAGCTTCCGCTTCTGCGAACGTCTTGAAGGACTTTCGTTTTAGTGTGCAGGAAATTTTGTACCATTTCGAGGACGGGGCTGACGACCGGTCTTTGATGAGCGTCGCGGCATTTTTGTCTGGCCACATCAAGACGCTTCCGTTGACCCAACGTTGAGGTACGATAGAGATGAGGGTTTTTCCGCGTTCTATCGTTTCGACAACGGCGAAACAACTAGCGTTCTCTAAAAATAGATAACAGATACTTGTTATCCACACCGTGGAATATTAATTATGAATATTTACCTGTATTTCTGTTAATTTTCTCTGACTGCAGCGGTGTTTATCGATAACCGAACCGAGCACTGAACTGTAAACAAAACAATGATGTTTTGACAGCTAATCCATGCATTCGTAACAAAGCACTTCCATCGCTTATTCAACCTCAACACAGCCTTTGTTCATAATTGTTCAACCTTTATTCAGACACGACGGTATCTAGCTTGTTCTTTCACAAATCACTAAGCTCGTACCATTTCAGGTGGAGTAGATGCTAAGGTAAGTGACTATGAATCAATGCACCTAAGTTCGATTCTCAATTATAATCATCATTTATATATTTCAATTTCAGCAACTATGAACTACTATTCTACATCTAGACCAAGAGTCCTGGCAATTCTGGCCTAAATTCTGTGGGACTAATTCTGATTTTTTTTTGGTAGTGCTGTATAAGTGATGATTAATTGCTGAACTAAAGATGATTAAGCTACTCTAAAGCTGCACCTAATTCTTGTCTGTTCTATAAATAGAATCATAAATCTTTCCCATTTGCTGAATAATTGCTGGATAAAGGCTGAAAAGCGTTCTTTGCTCTGATATAAGCGCTTCTTCAACCTTAATCCAGCTTCATGGAGAGTTCAAATCAACTTATGGCTGGATAAAATCACCAAAATTGGGTGTTTAAGAGCTGAACATATTTTTACAGTTCTTTTGCACAGCTTTTGTTCAAATTAAGGCTGATACGCATAAGTTGGAGAAGCGCTTAATCAACATCAAATCGTTACCTGGGATATATCAATCAACTCAGTTCGACGAACTGAGATGATGTCTGTATGTGTGTATGTATGTCTGTACAAAAAATCACTCACGTTTGAGACACTTCCCATTGGCCGATTTTATCGATTTTAGCACGGATTTAATGGGAATTTTACCGCATTGTTTGCTATTGAAAATGGTCCGGATTTGCCCGGAGTCATTCCGGAGTTATGGCCATTTGGGTGATCCGGGCCAGCACCGGTGTAATTGGCCATATGGTCGGCGTTAAGTCAGACTGGACCATCTGTTTTTCAATGATTTTGGGAAAATGTCCTGCAAAGGCTTAGGATAAGGAATCAAGCGCATTTTTTTTTCTGTATTTGGTATGGATATGGAAAAGGTGTCCGGAATCCAAAACTGTTTACTTACTTACTTGGAAAAATTATAACTCAAGAACTGAAGAAATTTTCCACCGTTGAGATAATTCATAAAATGAATATGAAGTGGAAAAAGTTTTCCACAAAATTTTCCACCGTTGGTTGAGAAAATTCATAAAGAAAAGCCGGAAAAACTATGCCTGAACTCGCGGAAAATTTTCAAAAAAATATTTTTGAGAAGGTAATTTCATAAGCTTTGATCGCTGAAATTTTTGGAATACACCTTTTTTTTTTCTTTCCTGAGTTATGGTCAATTTTGTGAAAACTGATCATGTACGCATATATTATATAGAACAACAACGGTAGACAATTTTGTGGAAAACTTTTTCCGCTTCATATTTTTTTTTTTGATTCCTGAGGAAATTTGCATTCATTTTCATGAAAAAACTTTTTTCTACGATATTTCGTTCTTGAGTTATGATTTTTCAAAGTAGTATCAGGGGTAACGTTTCTCCAACTATTTTAAATCAGCCTTCATTTGAACAAAAGCTGAGCACAAGAGGTATAATCCTTTATTCAGCTCCTAAACATCTCATTTTGGTAATTTTATTCAACCTTTAGCTGATTTGAGGTTCATTGGAAGGCTGATTTAAGGCCTTAATATGCGCTTAATCAGCAATCAATTGAATTTATTAATTGTGTAAAAATAAAATAAAAACACTTTCGTGAGCCTATTTTTACCATTAGCTGCGTGTATTTCCAGAAGAGATGTTTAGGTATGTATAAATTAATGTGTGGGAAAACTGGGAATTGAACTCGGACCTCCTGATTTATAGTCACTCACCTCAGAGCGTTCATGATTAACAAAAAAAAATAATCATGATTAATCATTGATGATTAAACATCCAAATTTTGTGATTAATGATTGAGATTAAGGATTAATTTAATTTTTAGGATGATTATTGATTATGATTAATGATTCAATTTAGTTTCATCTATGATTAGTGATTATGATTAATGACTAAAGATGGCTTATTGATTAATATTCGTGATTAATCATGATTAATTAATCACAAAATTGGAAATGATTAATGATCAACTAGATTTAAGTCACTTAAAATATATTTGAAATTACAAAAGTGAAGCTAAGTTTTCTGTTCCCAAGTAGAGCGCTTAAGTAGAATTCCACCTTTTCCCGCAAGTACTTTTGACAACTGATCTAGTATGGGGGGAAGCGTTACTTTCCCTTACGGAAAAATAGAGTGGACTATTTTCCGCAAGGAAAAGTGACAGCTCTATTTGAATTGCATGGGAGATGTTAACGGTGTTACATTTTTCTTGCCATCTGCGAATCGCTCAAGTAATTTCGTAATTTCATTACATACTTGACCCTTACTAGTCCTATCTTTTTGTACTATGTGGAAACTAGCCTTAGAAAGTAACACTGTATTAGAGATTAAAAAAAAAGGGAATTACTCTGGACTTCTCTTTTTTGCCATTGGCTGGGAGTATATTAATTGAAACGGGCAAAAAAGAGGGAAATTTGTGCATAAATTAAGTCAGGAATTAATGAGGGAATCTAGTTCGCGTGAACAAGAATGACAGGCTTGGTGGTCTAGTGGCTACCGCTTCTGATTCGTATGCAGAAGGTCATGGGTTCAATCCCTGGCCCGTCCCTTTCCTTTCATCCTACTTTGTATCTTTCTATCCACATTCTCTCGCTCTCTCTCTTCTCTACATATACAACTCATGTATATTCATATGTTCATAGCCATCGCTAGAACCAGAAACGAACAAAAAAAGTCTCGTTTCCCTCCCTTCCAACTTCCACTCACAGCACAGTGTACATATAACGCCTACAAGTTATGCAACCAAAGCGTGCTGTGCCGCTTGACCTTATTCACCTTATTCACCACACAATCTATCACGAACACTATAAATAACCCCTATCCATGGATCGCATCACCGATCCAACGGTGACTCCCAGATATCCCATCCTTTCCGTCTAACAAATACCCCAGTCCGTACTGGTTGTGGGGATGCAGGGGTACTCTCGGTCTTTAGTAGCAACAACCAGCACACTCTAACATATTCCTTTCCCTTCCCAACTGACTATTAGGACGTGGCCGGCGCCGTTATTGATCAAGAATGTATGAGCTGCTTAAATTGCACTTTGAGAATAAGTGTCGGAGTGTCCCAGCTCTTATTCATTTGGATCTCAGTGCAATTGGTACCAGCTCAGATCAATCACGGAGGAGCAACCATTGACATGTATAGTCAGATTTGATCGTTTGATCGAATCTAGTTCGCGTGAACAAGACCTCTTGGGCATTTGAGATGGGGCCAAGGGAATTTCCAGGGAGCTCCCAGAAACCCAATAAAAGGGGGTTCCAAGGGTCTTCAGGAGCGTTTCAGGGGATTTCGGGAGCATTTGAAGGGCGTTCCGTCAGGTTTCATTTCAATAGTATAAATGGCATTTCAGAGGTATTTCAGAGAATTTTTGGGGCGAAATCCCCAAAAACGCTTGCGTAACGCCTCTGAAACGCGCCGAAGATTCTCTGGAACTTCCTGCAGTGCCTTCGAAATCCCCTAAAACTGCCTAGGACCTCATATAATGCACTTGAGACTCTCCGAAACTCCCGTAAACAATTGCGTTACGCCTCTTTTCTGCATCATATATGAATTCGTGTTGGCAGGGCCCGGCCTGACCTCCAGATGACCCCTGAAAATCATTTAAATCTCCTGAAACGCCTCTATGACCACCTAAAACGCTCCTGCAATTCCCTGAATTCAGAGAACTCCCCTAAAATGCCCCTGAGATCTAGTACTCCATGAAAGCTCCTGAACCCTTCGGAACGTCCCTGAGACCTCCAGGATCCCCTTGAGACTCCATTAAACGTCCCTAAGACCTCCTGGTACACTCTGATACCCCCTAGTGCGACGCCTCTGAGACGTGCCAGCAAGCCCATGCACAAGGGAGGGGTTTTGGGGGTTAAACCCCTCGCATTGCCGATGTTCCATACACTAGGCGCCGCTCCGCCCTATGCCAAAATTAGGAAAAACCGGAAAAACCCCTCCCTCGACACCTTTTCTGCGCACGGGCCTGTCTGCCCAGGACCCCCTGAGGACCCCTGCAGTCCCCAGTTCCCTGAAACGCCCCTGAGACCTCTTGAAGCACTAGTGCGACGCCCCTGAGGACCCCCTAGTGAAACGCCCCTGAGACCTGCCAGAACTCCACTGGACCCCCCTGAGGACCCCTGCAATTCCCATGGGGTTCCCTGAAACGCCCCTGAGACCCCCTGAAGCACTCCTGAGACCTCATAGAATCCCTGAGGCCCCCTAAGTGGACCCTGAAACTCCCTTGAACGCTGCTGAGATCTCCTGGTATCCCCTTGCAACAATCCTGCTATCCTGGGGTCTCCCGTTAGCCAGTGGTTAGGCTGTGGATCGCCAATCCGGAGACGGCGGGTTCGATTCCTGTTCCGGTAGGGAAAATTTTCTTGACTCCCTGGGCATAGTGTATCATTGTGCTTGCCTTACAATGTACAAATTCATGCATTGGCTAGCAAAGAAAACCCATCAATTAATAACTTTGGAAGTGTTCAAAGATCACTAAGTTGAAGAGAGGCAGGCCAAGTTCCAGTGGAACCGTAGAGCCATACAGAAGAACAAGAACTTCTGCTATCTCCTGGTACTCCGATGAAAACCCTTTTTGACCCCTTGTAACCTCCCTTTGCTCGTCCCTAAGAACGCTCCCTGGCCGCCGTTGCCATAGTTACCGTCATTTTTACATTTTCTTATGCACAATATTGCGGGGCTTTGAAAAAGTTGCATTTAATATTTAGAACAGCAAGTAAATTAATACAAATTGGATCATATATTTTATATGGTGAATCATTTTTTGTGCTGAATGATTAATGATTGATTAAAAAAATTCTGATGATTATGATTGCTGATTAATGACTAAATTGCGAAAGAAGTGTGATTAAGATTAATGATTAACGATTAAACGATATTTTTTTGTGATTATGATTAATGATTTTTGATAAATAAATTTATGATTAATCATTTACGCTCTGACTCACCTTAGCACCTACACCACACACACTTGTATACATACCCTAGAGAACAAGAGCATTACTTGTTGTGTTTGAATAGTCACGATCACAAGTTGAACTAAGTCTGTATTGAGGCTGAAGAAGCGATGTGGACTTCACGAAAACATGCTTGAGTCCAGCTGTCAAAAATTATTTGATTAAAGGTTGAACAACAGATGTTCAGCCATTGTCACCATTAATCAGTTATTGTTCAGCTAATACTCTCGCTGTTCAGCATTCATTGTTAGTTGGGATGAGCCCTGCCTGTGGAAAAAGTTTCATGAAAATCTGAGACCCTTCGGCCCAAACCCGTGCGGTAATAAAAAAAATGCCCACATGGTTCAAACTAAAAATGATTCAAACAATATTCTGCCCATGGAACGGGGTTAAACGGAATGCAGAATCAATACATTACAGCAAATTAGGTTAGCAGCAGTGTATTTTTGGATGCTCATAGGGTTACTAGAAGTTGAAATTAAAAATGAACCCCGTTGGTTTGCATGAGGTGTCGTTCAAACCATCGGGGGTAGATGGTACCAGTATATCCAAGATGGCGGCCTGAAATCCAATACAGTAGACGTTCGCTCGGTGCAAACGCTTTAACTGCAATGCTTTTCAACTGAAGTACTGTTCCTTCAAGACATTGATGTCAAAGGATGCAAACTCTCAGTGGAATTCAAAGGAACAGTACTTAACACGATTTTCTTTTTACTTACAGATATTCCCCTAAAAAGCCCAGGTTAATCAACATCAGTCAGTTGCATTGTTTTTTTGTATGCACTTTTGTTACACAGCGATGTTTACAGAATGCACTTCCCAACTAACAATCACTCATTTTACAAGCACCTTTACGACGAATTGATTCAGCATGATGCTGAATAACACTTGGATAATTTTCAGGCACAACCTTTGTTCGGGTTTTGTTCACACAAATTTGGAGAAACTATAAAGCATAGTGTTGTGTACCAACTGAACTGTTTGTTGTTAAATCGTTCTACAGCTATATAGTAAAGCTGTTATTCAGCTTTAGCAAAAATAATTAAAAATTATAAAAATGCAAAATTTTACAATTTCCACGAGAATTTATGATTGGAACTTAATGCTGTGAACAAATATTGTGAAATAATAACTACACATAAATTTACCTAAATCCAGATTCGAACTCGAGGCCCGTCGATTGCCAGCCGCATGCTTTCTCATCTGTGCCATCCTAGAGATGATGAATTGCAGCGCTCAAATCAAAACATAAACTTCCCGTGGTTTAACAATGATCAGACTTCGACTCCTATTCAGCAGTGGTGAATTAGCACAACATTATGGTTAATGACTGAACAACAGATTAATTCAGCTATTGTTAAGTAAAAAACACGTGTTTTTCATCATGTACTCTGAGTCGAAGTATGATAAAACGAAAGCGCTTATTTGACTAGTGAAAACACATTATACAGATAAATGTCCTAATTTTTATATGAACTTAACAAGAAGCAGAAAAAAATCTTGTTAAACTATGTTGTAGAGGAATTACTGCGAGTCGAATAAATATCTTATCAAACGCTTGAAAAGTGTTTTAAATTATCATTGTTATTACCAATACGAAAAGTTGAACATTGGCTACTTTTTCAATTGAAATAGCATTTGTACAGTAATGTGTACAGCATAATTTTAGTTCAGCTATAATTACTATTATAAAGCAACAATTCAGCATGCATGCTTGTTTGCGGCTGGCGATTGTTAGTTGGGTTTGGCTGCCTTTCACAGCAACTGACAGTTCCGTGACGTCTGTCAGTTGTTGCAGTTATCGAATGTCTACTGTATAGCGACCCAAAATTCAAGATGGTGGCTGTTTTATGGAGCTTTATACTCTTAAACCATTCAAAATGGGTCAAAACTCCAAAACGAGTATATTTGGTGTGGAGAAGACGTCCGGAGTCCAAAAATAGTGACCAGAAAAGCCAAGATGGTGGCCTCAAATCCTATATTGCGGCTCAAAATTCAAGATAGCGGCTGTTTAATGGAGTTTTAGGCTCTGAAGCCATGCAAAATGGGTATATTTGGTAATGATAAGATGTTCGGAGTCCAAAAATGGTGCCCAGAAAACCTATGATGGTGGCTTACAATCCAAGATGGTGGCCCAAAATTCAAAATGGCAGCTTTTTATGGAATTTTAGGCTCTAAAGCCTGTAAAATGAGTATATTTAGTATGGAGAAAATGTCCGTAATCCAAAAATGGTGACCAGAAAATCCAAGATGACGGCCCAATATTCAAAATGGCCGTTGTTTTATGGAGTTATAGGCTCTAAGACCATGCAAAATGTGTATATTCGGTATGGGGAAGATGTCCAGAGTCCAAAAATGGTGACCAGCAAACCTAAGATGGCGGCCCAAAATCCAACTTGGCGGCCCAAAATTGTAAATCGGCAGCTGCTTTATGGAGGCTTAGGCTCTAAAACCATACAAAATGGGTATATTTAGTATTGAGAAGATATCCGGATTCCGAAACTGATGACCAAAAAATACAAGATGGCGGCCTAAAATCCAAAATGGTAGCTAAACATTCAAGGTGGCTGTTTTATGGAGTTATAGGCTCTAAAACCATGTAAATGGGCATATTTGGTATGAGGAAGATGTCCGGGGCTCAAAGTGATGATCATAAAATCCATCATGGCGGCCATAAATTCAAGAATGCGGCTGTTTTGTGGAATTTTAGGCTCTGAAACCATGCAAAATGGCTGTATGTGGTATGGTGAATGAGTTTTTTTTAGAGAAAATCATCAATGTCTTTTAAGCGGAATGACGTAGAAACAATTACTGTGCAAGAAAATCTGCGTTTTTTAAACCTTCAAGAGTAGTCTGTATTTGGACGACTTGCGATCAAACCACTTACTGTCCTACCTATGACCTAAAACAGACGTGCGATCTTTCGAATGAAGGTAACGGTGAATTGAGGTGATGTCTGTTCGCACTTTTTCTACATTGTTTCCTGAGCATCGCCAGATCAGAGTTTCACCAAGGGGTTCCTCTTGTGGTATTCACAGACCACAGAGGGCAAGCCTCTTCAAAAGCTTCCATGATAAGGGCCGTTGTAGTATCAACGGCATCATCTAAATCAATTGGAGTATCAATGGATGGTGAGTATCCATGAAATTCGGCCGCAACCAAATCGGCGAAGAGATACCAGCTGGTTGACCGGGGATTCCTGAAACGCAAAGTTTGCGAAGTAACATTCAGATGTTCAAAAAAGATGTAGCGATGATCAGATAAAGATTCTTCATCTGACACATGCCAATTGGTCAACTCGTGACTAATTCTGTTAGACCAAAGCTAAATGTCTAACATTTCCTCTCTAGCAGATACCATGAAGGTTGGGCGGTTGTCCATGGGCGTAGCAAGAGAGGGGCCCCTGGCGCCAGATTTTTTTTTTATTCGAGCCAACTTAAATATTAACGATAATTAAGAGTTCCAGAGAAAATATCTCAAAAAAATAACTATTCTAATAATTAAGGTCTTTATCCACACTTATCAAACCGTTTTTACTTGAGAACCATAGGGAATTTCGCCAAGTATTTTTTCCAAGAGAACCACTTCAATGTTATCATAGAATTTTAACAAATAACAAGCTTGGTTGAATGGCTAAATTTTGTGATGTTTATTCATGGAATACAAAAACAACGTGCCAAATTTTCCAGATATGCCGGAACCAGTTCCGGTAGGGAAAACAAGGATTTTGTAGAACCATATGCTGCTATAGAGTGCAGTTATGTGCTACTGCTACACGAATTTCACTAGTATTCAATTCAAACAAACATCATGCTAAGAGCAAAATACCTCGGATTTCTTTACGAATACTTTCAAGGACACCTTCAGAAATTCCGTTAGGCATTTATTCAAGAACTTCTCCAGGGATTGTTTCACAAATTCCTCAAGGGACTTCTCAGAAGTTTCTTTTTCGTGAATTCCATGAGTATCTTGCAGTGTTCTAATAGTGATTGTTTTAGGGTTTGTTCCAAGAAATGCTTCTAGAATTCCTCCCACGATTCCTTCAGAAATTTTTACAGATACTTCTGCAAGAATGCATCAACGAATTACTCCAGGATTTTTTGCATAGATATCTTCAGTGATTCCTTCATCGATTGCTCCAGAGAATTTTTCAAGAATTTCTCCATGGGTTTCATCAGACATTTCTCCGTGAATTTTCCTGGGATAACTTTAGAGGTTCCTCCAGTGATTGTTCCAGTGTTTTTTTCGAGGATTCCTCCAGAAATTTCTCCATAGGATTCCCAAAGGAATGTCAACAGAAATTCTTTTAAGTATTTCTGCAAGTATTCTTTCAGAGATTTCTTCAGGAATTTCTCCATATATTCCTTCAAGAATTCCACTACAGATTGTACCAATAATTTAATCTGGAATAATTTCAGCAGCAATATCTTCCAGAAACCCTTACAGGAAATTTTACCAGATATAAGCTAAAAATTAATCTAGGAGTTCCTTGAAGCATTGTAAAAAACATTATTTTGGGAGTCCATCCAAAGATTCCAACAATAATTCGTCCAAAAATAATGGCAGACCTGGATTCCTTCATATTTTTATTTCCTACAGAAAATCTTCTAGGAATTTGTTAAGAATGCTTTCCTGGGATTTCCTAAGGAATTCCTCATGAGACTGATTCCGGGATTCAGTAAGTCCTGTAGGGATTCCTTCAGGAACTGCTACAGGGATTCCTCAAGGAGTTCCCTTCGCGAACTCTTCTTAAAATTCCTTCAGAATTTCTCAAAGGATTTTATCTGCACTTTCTTCAGGAATTCTTTCTGGGATTCCTCCAAGAATTTCTCAAGGGATTCTTCGATGAATATCTTCAGAGATTCCCTCAGGAATTATTCCTCTGGAAATTGCTGCAAGGATTCCCCTAAAAATTCATCCAGGAATTCTTTCAGAAATGCCTCTAGAGATTCCTCCAGGAATTCTTCTAGATATTTCTCCAGGAGTATTTCTAGAGACTCCTTCGTTAATCCCTACAAGCATTCCTCTAGGATATCCTCCAGGGATTCCTGCAAGAATTTCTGCAAGGCTTAACTCGGGAATTGCTTCTGTGATTCTTTCTGGAACAAATTATTTTAAAAATTCTTCCAAAGATTCTCCCAGGAACTCTTTTTAAGATTTCTTTAGGAATTCCTCCTTGTATTCTTTAAGGATTTCTTCCAGGAATTAATTCAGCACTTCCTCCAGGAACTGTTTAGGGATTTCCTCTTGAAATTGCTTCCGGGGTTCCTTCTGGTGTTTCTCCAGGAACTCTTCTAAGGATTCCTCCAAAAATTCTATCTGCGATTTCTTCAGGAATTATTCCTGGTATTCTTCTACGAATTCCTTAAGAAATTTATCCACGATTTTTTGTTTTAAGAATTCCTGCAGGGATTTCTTCAAAAAATCCTCCAGGAATTCATCTAGACATTCCTCCAAAAATTCCGCCAGAAATTCCTCTAGAGATTTCTCCAGGAGTTCCTCTGGAAATTCCTTCAGGAATTCCTACAGGCATTTCTCTAGGATATATCTAGAATATCCACGGATCCCTCCAAGAATTTCTACAATTTTTTTTTCAGAGATTCCTCCAAGAAATCCTCCAAGGTTTTCTCAATGCATTCCTTCATGAATTCCTCCAGTCATTCCTCCAGAGATGCCTTCAGAAATTGCTTCCGGAATTGTTCCTAGAATTCCTACAGAAATTTTTCCAGGAATTCTTTAAAGGATTTCTTCAAGGATTGTTTCCAGAGACTCGTACAAGAATTCCTCTAAAGATTTCTACAGGAGTTACTTCAGAGAATCATCCAAGAATTCCATCAGGAATTCTCCTAGGCTTTGTTCCGAGAAATTTTCCAGGCATTCTTCCTGGGAATCCTCCTTGGATTCTTGCAGAGATTTCTCTAGGATTTTTTCAGCGATTCCTCCAGGAATTCCTCCAGATATTCCTCCAGGCATTGCTTCAGGGACTCCTGGGATTGCTTCAGGAATTCTTTTTGGTATTCCTCCAGAAATTCATGCAGGCATTCCCCCAGGAGTTAATCAAGGAGTTCCCTAATAAACTACGTCAGCAGTTCATCCAGGAATTTCACCAGGAAATTCTTCAGAGATCCCTTCAGAAATTCTTCCAGAATTTTCCTTTTGGAAATTTTCCAGGAATTCCTCCAAGAATTCTTCCAGATCTTCCTTCAGTAATTGCTGCAAGGATTCCTCAAAAATTCCTCCAGAAACCTATTCAGGGATTTTACTAGGGATTTCTCCATGAATTTCTCCAATGATTCTCCAAGGATTCCTTCAGAAATTCCTTCGAGGGTTTCTCAAGAAATTCCTCCAGAAATTTCTCTAGAAATTCTTCCAGGAATTTTTTTGCGGATTTTTTTTCAGAAATTTCTTCCACAGTTCCTCTAGAAATTCCCCCAGAAATTTATTCAGTAATTGTTATAAGAATTCTTCCAGAATTCCAGAATTCCCAAAGGCATTCCTCCAAGATTTCATTCAGAAATTTCTCCAGCAACTCCTCCGGGAATTTCTCGAGGAATTACCCCAAGAATTTCTTCAGAAATTCCTCCAAGAATTTCTCTAGGAATTTATCCAGGAATTGCTCCTGCACATCCTTCTGAAATTATGTCAGCAATTTCTCCAGGATTTTCTTCAGAAAATTTTCTGGGGATTTTTTCAGAAATTGTTCCAGGAAATCTCCAAGAACATCCTCAGGAATTTTTCAGGGATTCCTCCAGGCATTTCTTCAGGAATTTCTCCTGAGATTCCTTCATGAATTGCTTCAGGTATTCCTCCAGGGATTTCTTCACGAATTTTTTCAGGGATTTTCCCAGGGATTCCTCCAGGAAATCCTTCAAAGATTCCTACAGGAAATCCTCTAGGGATTTCTTCAGAAAATATTTCAGGAAATTCTCCTGGAATACCTTCAGAAAATTCCACCAGGAATTATTGGATTCCTCCAGCAATTCCCACAGGAATACTTCTAAGAATTTATCCGAAATTTCATCAAGGAATTTCTCCAGAAACTCCTCCAGGAATAACCCCAGGATTTTTTCAGGTATTCTTTCAAATATTTCTCCACGAATTGCTCCTAGATATCCTTCAGAAATTCCTCTGGAAATTCCTCCAGGTATTTCTTCAGGAATTTCTCCAGGAATAGCTTCAGGGATTCCTCCAGAAATTTCTTCAAAGATTTTCTCAAGGATTCCTCCAGGAAATCCTCCAGAAGTTTTTTCAAGGATTCTTCCAGGAAATCCTCTAGGAATACCTTCAGAAATTATTCCAGGAAATTCTCTAGGAATACCTTCAGTATTTTTTCAGGGATTTCTCCAGCTATTCCTCCAGGAATTTCTCCAGAGATTCCTCCAGGGATTTCTCCACAAATTTCTTCAAGGATTCCCCAGGGATTTTTCAGGAGTTCCTTCGAGGATTTCTCAAGGTATTTTTTTTTTCAGAAATAGAAAAATAATAGAACTAGCAATCTCCTTGAAGTCGTCTGGAGATTTCTCTAAAAATTCATCCAGTAATTCTTTCAAGATTTCCTCTAGAGATTCCTCAAGCAATTCCCACAGGAATACCTCTACGAATTCCTCCAGGCATTCCTCCAAGCATTACTCCAGGATTTTATCTAGGAATATTTTCAGGAATTTCTCTTAAGCAATTCCTCCAGGAAATACCCCTGGAATTTCTTCAGGATTTGCTTCTGGACATCCTTCAGAAATTATATGAGCAATTCCTTCAAGAATTTCTCCAGGAAATCTTCTGGGGATTTCTTCAGAGATTCTTCCAGGAATTTCTCCAGGAATACTTTCATGAATTTTTCAGGGATTCTGTGTGGTATATGTCTGACAGTAAGCATCTCTCAGTGTGTTTAGAGTCTTATCCCCCAATATGTCAACAGACAACTGATAACGCATGCACATTCCCCACCCAGGGTAACGCCCACGCTATCGAGTGACAGCTGCTGACGACATCACAGCAGGCCACGACTCTTCCTCTTTCTTTGGTCAGCGTTCGACCACGTCGGACGTGCAGTGTATCTGGTCGCTGCGCTGGGCGATTCTCATCGAGAACCATCAGCTAAATTCCCACAATGGCAATCCTGCCAGGCTTTATTGCGATTTTTTTGCAATAAACTCAAACATAGGTGAGAATCGCTCAGCCAGTTAAGTGAAATGAAAAGTGAAAATGATTGAAAAAGGCAGTATTGTGGTGAAGCGGCAGGTATAAGTTTCTTTTTTTCGTTCAAAATGTGCAAAGGGGTGTCACGTCGTTCACCGAATAGAAGTTTTGGATTGAAAAATATAGAAAAACGCGTCCCGAGGACCGTCCAAATGACCTGATTTTCCAGTATGCCATGCTCGGAGACGTGTCTCGAAGACCGTCGGATAGGTTATGTACGATTTTCGGAATCGGAAGACGCGCCTCGAAGGCCGTCGAGAAATGAAAAAGAAAGACGCGCCTCGAAGGCCGTCGAGAAATGCAAAAAAGTGGCGCGCCTGGAAGGCCGTCGAGAAATGCGAAAAAGGGGCGCGCCTCGAAGGCCGTCGAGAAATGGAAAAGAGGGACGCGCCTCGAAGGCCGTCGAGAAATGCAACAAAGGGGCGCGCCTGGAAGGCCGTCGAGAAATGCGAAAAAGGGACGCGCCTCGAAGGCCGTCGAGAAATGGAAAAGAGGGACGCGCCTCGAAGGCCGTCGAGAAATGCGAAAAAGGGGCGCGCCTCGAAGGCCGTCGAGAAATGGAAAAGAGGGACGCGCCTCGAAGGCCGTCGAGAAATACAAAAAAGGGACGCGCCTCGAAGGCCGCCGAGAAATGCAAAAATGGACGTGCCTGGAAGGCCGTCGAGAAATAGAAAAGAAAGATGCGCCTCGAAGGCCGTCGAGAAAAAATAAAAAGTTGCGCGCCTCGAAGGCCGTCGAGAAATGCAAAAAAGGGGCGCGCCTGGAAGGCCGTCGAGAAATGGAAAAGAAAGATGCGCCTCGGAGGCCGTCGAGAAAAGGAAAAGAGTGACGCGCCTCGAAGGCCGTCTAGAAATGAATAAGAATGACGCGCCCCGAATGCCGTCGAGAAATTTAAAAGAGGATCGGGGAAAGAGAAAGAGGGACGTGTCTTGAAGGCCGTCGAATTGATTTTGAACTTCAAAATAGTGAATGAGGAACGTGTCTCGAAGAACGTCGTGTTTTAATAGCATGGTTTTGAAGAACCGGAAGTTGCACCGGGATGATCGTTACAAACACATGTGTTGTATTTGCCTCGAAGGCCGCAGGCTTGGTTGACTTTGTTTTGGAATAATAAAAAAAGGAATCGACAGACACGTCGTCGAAATGTTTAGTGTACATTTTGCGAAGTGGGACGACGCTTCTAGGAAACTCGTGGAGAAATCTTTGGTTTGGGACTTAAAAAGCAAAAAGACAAATCTAATCGACTGGTAGATACATTCTTTGAAATTTGGACCATAGGCCGTGTTCGAATTCCAAAACCGTTACAATAGCACTCCGAACATGTTCAAGTTGGAGTTTTCATTCGTCAAGAATAAACTTCCTGAAGTACTTGTGTACGAATGATAATGGGCCAATGAGTCGTTTTGTGAAACAGAATTTGGACTGCACGGTACAGCAGTGATATCATTCGTCATCGCTCTGCTAGTAAGATGCGAATAGTTTGGCTCTATCATGAACTTGAAACTTAGTCATATGTTTGATCACTTAAATTGCGCAATGGACTAGGCAATGGACTATTTTCTCTATCAACTATTGCAGAATGACGATGCTTTTAATGGATGACTTTATATTGTTCGTAAACCTCAAAGTGGGTTTAAACTTCTGGGTTTCAACGCCGAAGATCCGACGCAAGATCCGTTGACGAAGAAATAACTATGACAGCAGTCGCAGGGCAGTTGGTTATTCTGGTATTTGACCGCGGTTACCCGTTAGTTTTGTGAGTGCTGTCATGCAAATAGAGTATTTGCATTGTGCTATAAGTTAATGTTGACAGATTTCTTGGTATGTTAGTGAGGAATTTAAACATGTGCAGTATTGCGTAAACCTTCGTTGAAACGCTCATGTAATTCAACGAAGCAAAGAAAATTTTCAGTGAAAAAGGCAGTAATGCTTTACATTTGTGAAATCCCTCGGTAGGAGCATTTTTTCTCGTTTTTCTTGAGGGAAGAAGGAGAATGTGTGGTATATGTCTGACAGTAAGCATCTCTCAGTGTGTTTAGAGTCTTATCCCCCAATATGTCAACAGACAACTGATAACGCATGCACATTCCCCACCCAGGGTAACGCCCACGCTATCGAGTGACAGCTGCTGACGACATCACAGCAGGCCACGACTCTTCCTCTTTCTTTGGTCAGCGTTCGACCACGTCGGACGTGCAGTGTATCTGGTCGCTGCGCTGGGCGATTCTCATCGAGAACCATCAGCTAAATTCCCACAGATTCCTCCAGACATTGTTCCAGGATTTTCTTCTGGAATTTCTCCAGGGATCCCCCCACGAATATTTCCAGGGATATTCCCAGAGATTCCTTCAGGGATTCCTTCAGGGATTCCTCTAGGGATTACTCCAGAAATTCCTCCAAGGGTTCTTCCAGGAAATCCTCCTGGAATTTCTCAAGGGATTATTTCAGAAATTTCTCCAGCAATTCCTCCCAGAATTCCTCTGGAGATTTCTTCAGGAATTCTTCCAGGAATTTCTCCAAGAATTGATCCAAGAAATTTCTCCAGGAATTCCGGCTGGGTCTTATCCAAGTATTTCTCCAGGAATTACGCCCGGAATTTGTTCAGAAGTTTTTCCTAGCATTCCTCCAGGATTCTCGTTAGAAATTTTCCCAGTAGTTGCTTCAAGGATTACTCCAGAAATCCCTTCAGGGATTTCTCCAAGATTTCCCCTAAGGAATCCTCCAGAAATGTATGTAGAATTTCTTCAAGGATTTCGTCATGAGATCTATTTAGGAATTTGTCTAGGTGTTCCTCCCTTAATTTATACATGAATTCCTCCAGGTATACTTTCAAAAATTCTTCCAGGGATTCCGCCGGGAATTCCTCCAGGGATTCTACGGGGCTTCCTCCAGGCATTCCTGTAGGAATTGCAACAGGGATTCATCCAGGTTTTTCTTCTGGGATTTCTCCAGGAAGTCTTCCAGGGATTTCTCCGGGAACTCCTCAAGTGATTTCTTCAGAAATTCCTCTCAGGTTCTCTTCAAAAATACATTCAGATGTTCCTTCGGAAATTTCAAAAATCCTTCAAGCATCTTTTCAGGGATGTACACAAGAACTTTTTCAGGATTACATGATGTTTTTTTAATTATTTCAAGAATTTGTGGAGGCATTCCTCCAGTGAATAATATTGGAAGATAATTTAAAAGGGATGCATACAGGAACCAGGAAATTCTAGGTTAGTCTTCAAAAGTGTTTGTTATATTCAAAAGATTTCAGCTATAATTTCTTATGAATATTTTGTAGACTTTACTAATATAAAAATCAGAGCAAAATGATGCACGAGTGAATAAAAATCCTTAATCTTCCAGAAACTGGTCACCAGTTGATTTGTTTAGATCAGGCAAGCTTTTTTTAACGTATTGAACAAAATACAACAGCGTGATAGCTGAAGGATTAAATTACGCTTTAAGAATATATAATTTCATCGTGCTGCGCTTAGTTATAAAAGCTAGTAGGTACAAATTTGCTAAGGGTGATTTCCCCCCTCTGACCGAAAAGCTGGCTACGCCCTTGCGTTGTCTATGTTAAGTAATCCAAGATCGGTACTATTTAAGTACTCCATCAAACTGAAGCCTCTCAAGTAAATGTCCGAGCTGCACCAGATGATATGGTGAGCAGTGGTGGAATTACTCTCATCATGAAGCAATTCGCGAGTGTAAAGCCAACACAAGGTTGACTCACGTTTCCGAGAGTAAACAGTGTGTGAGTTTATTCGTGCTTATTCGTGAAGAAATAGGTGCGGGAAGTGCATTTTATTGTAATTATATTAGCAAATCTAGTGATTATCGAACATAAACTAATGCTTTATGCTTCATTGTTCCTGAAAAGCAGCACTGCCAGTCGTTAAAATGCGTTTTTCGTCAAAATGCAAAAAACTCACGAAGCTTCGCGAATCACATGCGAGTACTTACCAGCTTCGTTTATTCACGAATAAAGAAGTGCGAGTATTCTCGGGCCCCTGTTGTTCGCGAGTATGTTTGTTTTGGTTTGTGTCTGCTCAGCTGCAATCTTCATCATTTTCCATCTCTGAATTGGTGAGCACTGGCACCACTGCCAACAATTAGCGGAAGGCCTTTTGAAGTGCAATATGCGATGACTTGTTTGAAAGCATCCGTAGGGGATGGTTCATCATGCGGTAAATAAACCGAAAAATAGACGTATTTCCTGTTGAGGTTTCCGACAGATACATCAATTGTGATAGCACATGTCTGATGGTTCGTTCAGAGATGTGTGTAGCATCGATTGCGTTGTTGACAAGCACACTTGCTCGAGGCATGACACGCAAGTTCGCCATTTCATTTTTGCTGAAAATAGCAAACACCGGGTTCACAAGGTTTCCTAGATAGAAATTCCCCTTACGAAAGCAAGGTTCTTGGACTAAAGCAACTTGGGCTGTTCTATTTTGCATAAGTCTGCAAAGATTGATCGTTGCTGATCTTTTATGCTGAAGATTAATCTGGGCTATCCTAACCGTAGCCTCTGCCCAAACTAGGCAAAATTAAACTCTTTACAATCACAGCATAGAAAATAACAGCAGTAATAAATAGTACCTTGCGATAAGGGAAGAACGACCCTCGGTTCAATAACAATAACAGAACAGGCATGGCCTTCATTTGCTCTGGACGCGTACATTACGTTTTCAACAAAAACTGAAACTTTTGAAACTGATTCATGTCCAAGATAGCTACATTACATCGTAGCTAGAAACACATTGAAAACCCCTAAGAGAAGTAATGCAAGACTTATTATTTTTATTATTAGCTTTATTAGGGAGATTTTCAGGGCGAGGCTGGGTCATCTCCATAACTGAATTGGTCACATTCATCTCTAAACAAATATAGGTAGGTTCCAATCCTAGTCCTTCGGAAGATCTGTTAACCCTTATGTGGCCGGCAGGGTACCCGGGTACCCAGCACCCATTTAAAATACACGGTGTAGAAAAAAGCAAAAAGTTTGCCGGCCACATAACGGTTAAAATGGCAAATTCATCAATCTCGTCCCAGAGCACCGCGGGGGGTTTTTTTAGAAGCCAACGGGTGGACTTTCGGAAGATCTGGAATATCCGTAAAAATGGTCAGTTTATCAGTTTCGTCCCTGTATTATTTGTTCCATCTCGTAACGTTACTTTTGTCGAGAAGCTGATGATTTTGAAATTGCTTGGGTGAGGCATTACAAGAACACAACCTTATCAAGTTTGTTTTTTTTAACGAGCCACTGTATATACAGTTCACAGAGTTACACGTACATCTAATTTTTGTGAATGTTTGAAAGGAAATGTTCAATAATCGCCTTTGCCCTTCTTCGGTCAAAGGAACTTATCATCTTCAAATCAAATGCTCATTAGCGTCAAAGTTTTTTTGTTTGCTTCAACTCAATTATCTTGCGCTTTTCATTTGTTTGTCTACTGAGACGACTTTTTGTCAACTGATTGTTCAACTACCAGCAGTAAGTATTGCCTAGTAATGATTATACATACTTACGGAACCACCGAATCGCACACGTCTCTCAGTTTGACCTTTGAAACATACCTTTCTCCCTTCATGCATCCAATCGCTGTTTGTTCACTATTTTTCCCTCCTTTTCAGAGCTCTAGCACGGTACGTCAAATTGTTGACTTTGGTGAAAAAATACAACCGCCAGAATGCCACGATCGCGGACATCTTTGCCGAGTATGTTGCCAAGCAGCCGGAGAAGGCGTGCCTCATCTACGAAGGCCGCGAGTGGACTTTCAAAGAGGTTTGGACTGCTTTGATGATGATTTATTTTCAGCGGTTACCTTGATTGAGCGTAATATATCTCACAGGTCAGTGACTACTCGAATCGAGTGGCGAACGTGTTCCACACCCACGGCTACAAGCGTGGAGATGTGGTAGGCTTGCTGCTGGAAAACCGTCCAGAGTTCGTGGCGACTTGGTTGGGTCTTTCCAAGCTTGGTATCATCATTCCGCTGATCAACCACAACCTGCGGAAGAATGCCCTCTTGCACAGTGTCACCGTGGCCAAGTGCAGTGCGTTGATCTTCGGAGAATCGCTGCGTGACGCAGTATCGGAGATCACCGAATCGCTGCCATCCTCGTTGGCACTGTACCAGCTCAACGATGCGGTTCAGCAGACCGTCATCGGAAATGCGAAGGATTTGGCCACGCTGCTGCAGAACGCTTCCAAGGAACAGCCAACGGCAAACGTTATGAAACCCGATCATCACGATCAGCTGCTGTACATCTACACTTCGGGAACCACTGGACTGCCGAAGGCGGCCGTCATCACTCATTCCAGGTTTGACAATTCTATACCAAATTGCATTATGCGGTAGACCCTTTAGAACCGTGTCCGTCCATAACTGGGGGTTCGCAATTTCAGATTCGTATTCATCACGGCAGCCATCCACATGGTGGCCGGTTTCCGAAACGACGACATCTTCTACACTCCTCTACCGCTGTATCACACGGCTGGTGGCATGATGAGTGTTGGCCAAGCCCTCTTGTTTGGAGCGACCGTTGTCATCCGCAAGAAGTTCTCTGCCTCGCAATACTTCGCCGACTGCCAGAAATACAACTGCACGGTACATGATATAAATCTGATGGTGGTTGTGGTGTGGACTACAGTTAACGAACGGATCATTTCCATCCACAGGTTGGTCAGTATATCGGCGAAATGTGCCGGTACATCTTGGCCACTCCGGGTTCTCCCACCGATAAGGCACACAAGGTTCGACTGATCTTCGGTAATGGGCTTCGTCCGCAAATTTGGCCGCAGTTTGTCGGTCGGTTCAACATTCCACGGGTCGCGGAGTTCTACGGAGCTACCGAAGGCAATGCCAATATTGGTGAGTAGTCCTTTCGTTAACTCGCTTATAGTGTCGACACAAACTTAACGGATCTTGCGTTCAACAGTCAACATCGACAACACGGTCGGTGCCATCGGGTTCGTGTCCCGTATCATTCCGCAAGTGTACCCGATCTCGATCATCCGAGCAGATCCTGCCACCGGTGAACCCATTCGCGGTAAAAATGGTTTATGTCAGGTACTTGAAGTCGCCAATATCACAAAGTACATCCACTAACAGTTTCCCTATCCATTTCCCAGCTGTGCGAACCGAACGAGCCTGGGGTATTCATCGGCAAGATCCTGCCCAACAACCCGAGTCGGGCGTTCCTCGGATACGTGGACAAGGGCGCATCGGAGAAGAAGATCGTTCGCGATATCTTCAAAAAGGGCGACGCGGCTTTCTTGTCCGGAGATTTGCTGGTTGCCGATGAGCGGGGCAATCTGTTTTTCAAGGACCGAACGGGTGATACCTTCCGGTGGAAGGGAGAGAACGTCTCCACCAGTGAAGTGGAGGCCGAAGTCAGCAATGCCTCCGGCTACCGGGACACCGTCGTGTACGGTGTGGAAATTCCCCACATGGAAGGCCGTGCCGGAATGGCTGCGGTTCTGGACCCAGAACGGCAGGTTGATCTGGTGAAACTAGCCCAAACCCTCAAGGAAACCCTTCCATCGTACGCCAGACCGATGTTTGTGCGATTACTCAGTACAGTGGACATGACAGGCACCTTCAAGCTGAAGAAAATCGATCTCCAAAAGGAAGGTTTCGATCCCAACGTGATCGAAGATGCCCTATACTACCTATCGCCAAAGGGAAGCTACGAAAGCCTCACCAAGGAAGTCTTCGACCAGATCAACCGAGGTGAAATTAGATTCTAAGTGCTCTGACTGAGCCAGTAGTTCCCCGGGTTCAAGCGAAATTCCATCCGTTTTCCGTGTCCAATTCATGATGCTCAACTGTTGTGTGCTTCCTCCTTACTGTCCTGTTTCGTTCCGTCTATAGTTTTGCAATGGTCCAACGATCCCGTTTAGTTTGTTCCTCTCTGCTGTTTGTATCCGCATTATTATAAGTAACTGTGATATCGCGTGAAAGTGGGTGGGTTTTGCTGGCCCAGGAACGGAACGGGATCGACGGAGGGGGGTTTCCTCCCCTACAGGATCCAGGATGGCGCCAATAATGATATGTGTTTATCAGTAATTTTGTACGAATTTTTGTTTTGTCGGCTAGGAAGTTTTCACATTTTATACACCCAATCATGTTAGTAGAGTAGAAGATCCCGAAGACACGTTGTTACTATAACTAGCCGATTCATGCTTCGTCCGTGGCAGCAGATTAACTTGTTTTTGGATTGTTTTCCTGTACTTATGCGTATTTTTAGTTAGGCAACTATTTGCATTTAAGCAGAAAGAACGAAAATGGAAAAAATGAGAAACCAGAGATGAAGTTTTGTCTTATAGATACGCTGTGGAATAAAGTGGTTATATACTTTGTAATTGGGTTTGAAGATGGACTTTTTTTTTGAGAAATCCCTTGGAATTGGGTAGATCTTCAGAGAGCATCGATGAAGAGAAATTGATCATGTTTTGCCTGAAAGCCTCTATAATTCATACACCTGAGTGTATTGAATGGTATATGTTTATTAAAAAAAACAAATTGTCAATAGAAGGCTCGGAGGGTCAAGTCACATATACCGATCAACTCGGCTCGACGAATTGAGGTGATGGCTGTATGTGTGGATGTATGTGTGTTCATGTATGTGTGTGCACAGAAAAAATCATTTTTAAAGCATTTCCCATTGGTCGATTTTTCGACCACGAATCAAACCGGATTTTCACCGCATTGGTTGCTATTAAAAAGCTGTCCGGATCGACCAAGGCGTTCCGGAGTTATGACCAGCACCGGTAGAGCTGGCCGTATATAAAACTGAACCAAGTCCCATTATGCTGCACATCAAACTGCACCAATTTATGAAACATTTAACTCGTCAATCATGTTTTGTGCGAAAATTCAATCGCCTCTGCAGATCGGGTACACTGACCAGCATCAGGTCTTCCCCGTTGCGGTCGTCTTGTTTACCTCCACTACTGAGAGCCTGCCTACCCACGACTATCTGGGAGTCTTTTTGCAGGTAGTTTGATGCACTTGGTACATCTATCATGCACTGCTGCTCAAGGGCGTCGGTTATCTCTTCAAGATGTCCACCATTGATAGTCGCTTGGTCTTAGTTCTCACTTTTTTATTTTTTCTTACCGTAAAAGCCTCTTTTCTGAGGAAAGTCTCAGGAGCGTTTCAAATGGTCCAAGTGTGATTTAGGAGCTCTCAAAGAAGTTTCAGGGAAGTTCCAGGGGTCGCAAAGGCGCTTCAGGGGATCTCAGGGAGGTTCCGAGGGATTGCAGAGGCATTTTAGAGAGTCTCGGGGTAGTTTTGGGGGATTCAGTGGGATCTAGGGCGTTTGAAGAATCTTTCAAGAATCTAGAGCAACCTCCAGGAATATCAGCAAGAATTTTTCTAGGGAATATTTCAGAAATTGCTTCGGGGACTCTTTCAGAAAACCATCCACGGATTCCAGACATTCTTACAGCGATTTTTTTCAAGAAATACATTAATTTATCTAGGATTTCCTCCCCTAGAAATTACTACAGAGATTCCTTTGGAAATTAGTCATAAGATTTTCCTATCATACTTTGGAGAAGTTTAAGTGTTTCTCTAGACATTCTTCCAGAAGAATTCCACCATGAATTCCTCTAAGAATTCCACCAGGAATTTCTCTCAGAACTCCGCCAGCAATTATTCCCGAAATTCCGCCAGTGTTTTATCCAGGGATTCCTCCAGAGATTTCTCCCGAGATTTCTCCAAAAATTCCACTCGAAAAATTCTTCAGGAACACATCTATAGAAACTTCTACAGGAAAACTTCCTCCCAGCATTCTCCAAGAATTCTTCTAGGACATCCTCCAGGAATTTCTCAAGGAATGCCACCAAGATATCATCCAGGATTTTTTTTAGAAATTTCTTCAAGAATTTTTATAGGAGATCCTATAACAAACCCTTCAGAAATTCCTCCAGGAATTGCTCCACGAATTCCTGCAGGAATTCTTCCAAATACTCCTCCTAAAAATTCTCCAGGAAATTCTCCAGGTATTCTTCCAGGTATTTCTCCAGGGATTACTCCAGGGATTCCTCCAGGAATTCCTTCAGGAACTCCAGTAGGAATTGTTTCAGAAATTTTGCCAGGAATTCCTCCATGAATTCCTCTACGAATTCGTCCACAAATTCTCCTAGGATATTTTCCAGAAATTCTTTCAGAAATTTCTCCAGGAATTCATCCAGGATTTTCAGCAGGACTTCCTCCAGAAATTGCACCAGGAATTCCTTCAGGAATTCCAACAGGAATTCCTCAAGGAGTTGCTCTAGGAATTCCTCCTGCAATTCTTCCAAGAATGCCTCTAGGAATTACTCCGGGAATTCCTTTGGGAATTCATCTAGGTATTCCTTCTTGAGTTGCTCTAGGAATTGTTTTAGGAATTCTTCTAGGAATTCTTCCAGGAATTTCGCCAGGATTTTTCCAGGATATCTTTCAGGAATTTCTCAAGCAATTCTACCAGGAATAAATTCATGAATTTTGCCAGATATTCCACTTGAAATACCTTCAGGAAGTGTTCTAGAAATCCTTCCAGAAATTTCTCCAGAATTTTTTCCAGGAATTTCTCTGGAAAATCTTCCAGAAATTCCTTCATAAATTCCTCCAGGATTTACACCAGGATTTCCTCCAGGAATTTCTCCAGAGATTCATCCAGGGATTTCGTTGTTGCATTATCAAGAAATACTATTTTTAACCTAGTTAACAATGGCCACCGTACGTAGGAATACACTGGTGATCGGTTCCCAAGCAAAGAGTAGAACCGAGAAGATGCCTCCCATTTAGAAATTGTGCTGAAAAAACTTCTTCATGTTGGGACTATGTCAATAGAATTCTGGAGGAATCCCCTAAGATATTTCTGATCATTTCAAATAGCATCACTGAGGATAGTTCTGAAGGATTTTTCTGAGGAAAATTTATAGCAGTTTCCATGGGAATTCCGGAGAAAACAAATAACTGTTTTCAGGATAGATTCCTGCTGAAACTATTGAAGAAATCCTTGGAATACTGAAGAAAGCTGTGGAGGGATCCCTGGAAGAATTTCTCGTTGAAGGAATTCCCAAAATAAATTTCTAAAGTAATTTTTAATGAAATCGCCAGTCGAGTTCTTGTAGAAATGATTGAGAAAATTATTAAAAGAAAAAGAAAAAAATCTAAAGAATTAGAATACTTGAGATTTCTTAGAAAGTTTGTGAAGAAATCAAAATAAAAAATCAAAAATCCCTTGCTAAAAATCATTTAATATCTTGGGATATTTTAATAACAATTACTGGAGATTTTATGAAAAAGCTCCCCACTTTCCATCGATGTATTTCTGAAGGATTCTGAAGGAGATACAAATGGAGGAATTTCTGAAAATATTGCTATGAAAATCTGTTGGATATTTTCTGTGGGGATTTCTTCAGAAAATATTTCTGAATACATTTCTACATATTGTCAAAAAAGGAGGAAGAACTTTGAATGAATTTCTTTACTATCATGGAATTCTTTTGAAATTTTTTTGGAGGAAATTGTTGAAATAATCGGGAGAAAATCTGAATTATTCTTAAGAAATCGTTTGAGGGATTTAGTAAAATTCCAAGGAAGATTTTCGCTAAAGATTCTCCGGAGAAGTTTCTGAGAAAGTCCATGTAAGATTTTGCAAATAAACTTCTGTAGAAATTTTATGGAGGAATTTCTTATGGAAGCTCTGGGGAAAATTTCCGAACCAATTCGCGCAGCATCCTTTTGAGATTTTTATTTGTAGAAAAACGTTGAAGATTTATGGAAACCCAGCAAACATTTTAGTTGCATAAAAGTAGAATAAACAGCTCTTAAGCAAACTTCAGCTTATGCTATCCCTGTTTCTTGGGAAGGAATCTCTGCCCAAATAGTCCCAGACCCTATATACTAGAATTTCGAATTTTATATTTTAAAGGAATTCCGTTACACACAAAAAAATAACGACTTTCTCCGGGTACTCTTTTAGAAAATCCATGAATTTTGATAAGGAAACTCTCCAGGAATTCCACCGAATATTTCTCAATAAATATCTGAATCAATTCGACGAAGGGTTTTTCAAGCTCCTTTTTATGTATTTCTCAAGGTATTACTTCAGGAACACTTCTAGGGAATTTCCCTTGGGTACTTTCAGATATTTCTCCACGGATTTGTTTTAAGAACAACTCCAGAAATTTTTAGAGGATTTATTTAAAAAAATCTTTAAAGGATCTTTCAGAAGTTCCACCACGGATTCTTAAGCTTCTTCAGGAATTCTTCCAGAAATATTTCCAGAGACTCCTTCAGTAGTTTTAAGATTTTTTCATACATGTCAATTCGCGATTTCATCAGAAATTCTTCCATTGACTTTTTTTTTCAAAAATTCATCTAGATCTTTGGGTAAATGTCAGGGGTTACTGAAAAAAATCTAGAAGTTTTCTTCGTAATACTGCTTCAAGTGTCCCTTTAGAAATATCTCCTGGAATTCTGTCGGAGTTTCCTCCAGGAGTTTTTATCAAATATTTCTTCACGGAAGTACTTCATGAAATTACAAATACTGGAGAAATGTTCCAAGGATTCACTGAAGAAATGTTCAAAGTTATTCCTGAAGATTCTTCTGGAGATTCCTAGATTTTTTTTTATTGAAAATTTCCTGAACAGAATTATCTGAAGCAATTTCTTAAGTAATTTTTGGAGGAGTTTCTGTATGAATCCCTGGGGAATACCTGGAAGAACATCTTGAGATATCTCTGGAGAAATTCCTGGAAAAAAATTAGGAGGAGCTTCTGGTAAAATTCAAGGAAAAATTCTTGGAGGAGTTTCTAAAAAAACCCGGAAGAGATTTCTAAAGGGCACACAACTTGAGGAATTTCTGAAGTAAACCCGGAAAAATTTCGAATTTCGAAAAATTTCGAATACATTTCTGAAGGGTTTTTAGGAGGATGTTCTGAAGCAAACCTGGAAGAAATGCTGGAGATACTTCGGGAGGAGTTTTACAATGATTTCTTGCTAAATTTCTAAAGGTATAAGTGTACAAAAATCTCTTAATTTTTTCTTAATAATCGCTAGTAAAAATTTCGGAGGAAATTCAGCAGAAAATTGAAATAAATCTATTATAATTTTTGAAGATATCACCAAAATATTTTTCTTAAGAAATGGATTTTCTCGAAGGCATCTCTCAAGGAATGCCTGGAAATCTGTAGAATGCTCTGCAGTAATTCGACAAAGAATTTCTAGAGATATTCCTGGAGAAACGCCAATCAATAATTCCAGAAGTGATTTCTGACATATCCTTGGAAATATCTGAAGGGTTACCAGAAGGGTCCCTGGAAAAATCTGAAACACTCCCTGAAGAGAGATCCCAATGAACCCCACGAGAAGTTTAAGGTGCAATCGCTGGAGAAATATTTCAGGAACTTCTGAGCAACCCCCTAGCCTAGAAGAACTTCTAGAAATTTGTTTTTGAAACTTTCTGAAACTGGTCAGCTAACTCTGATTTTCCCAACTGTGGTTGCCTTGTTTACCTCCTCTACTGAGAGCCTTTCGGGGTTTTTTTGCAGACGGATTGATACATCTATCATGCACTGCTGCTCAAAGGCGTCTGCGAGCACTTCGGCGTCCAGTGCAGATGTTTAGTTGCCCCCTCTAAACAGGTCTCTAACCTCTACGTCATCGCCCAGGACCTCTCTTTTCACTTGGTCTCAGTTCTCACTTTTTTCTTCTTTCTTACCGTAAAAGGTTCTTTTCCGAGGAAGGTTTCAGAGGGTCTCACGTGTGTTCCAGGAGGTATCAAAAGGCATTCCAGGGATCTCAGAGGCGCTTCAGGGGATCTCAGGGGGTTTCCAAAGGATCGAAAGGGCATTTTTGAAGGTCTTGGGGTCGTTTTGTGGAGTTCAGGGAGGTTTTGAGGACTCCTAGAGGGCTTCAGGGAGTTCCAGGGCATTTTAGGGGACCTCAAGGGGTTCCAAAGCATTCTGGGACTCGGGGGCGTTTCAAGGCTCCCACGGAGTTTCCGGAGGTTGTAGAACGTTTCAGGGAGTTCCTATGATGTATTACAAGGTCTCAACGGCGTTTAGGAGGGGGTGGGGGTGGTTCCAGCTAGTCTAAACCGCGTTTCAGTGTGTCTCAGGGGATTCCGAGGGGTCTCGGTGGCGTTTGATGGAGCGGTGGGCGTTTCAATGGATCCCTGGGTGTTTCAGAGGGGTACCAGAAAGTCTCAGGGGCGTTTCAAGGGGATTCAGGAGATTTCAGAAAGTATCAGGACATCTCAGGGGCATTTCAGAGGGGTCCAGCGGATCTCAAGGGCACTTCAGGGGGTCTCTATCGAAACTCCCATAAAATCTGCTGAAGCCTGCTGAAGTCCCCTGGATCCCTCTTCTTTTGAGCTATCTGGAAGCGCTCTTGGATCCAATTCAAAGGAACCCAGGAGCAAGACCTGTTCTCGCGCCCAATAACTGGCAGCTTGTAGAGCTTGTCGGACCGGCGAGGACGAAGGTGAACTCCTAGACACGAGACAGAGTACATGGCGTGGTCTTGTTGGTCGAAGATCGAACGTCTTGACATCAGATGCCCGATTTAGAGCCGATGGAAGCCTTAAATGCAACGGGGCTTCAGCTGAACTTCAGGTGGCCAATGGTTTTCCATGACCAGCAAAGCGACGCTGGTAAAAGCTCCTGGCACAGAGCCCAAGTAACAATTTCATTGCTGGTTGGTTTTGTTTGATTTTTATTAGGGTTTTATCACAGCAATAATTAAAACTCACAGTTTTATGACTGCTTTTATGAAAACCATTGATAAAATGTTTTATAGTATACTTGAAGATATCCATGAAGACAGATTTTAAGAGTAAACAAAACTTTCCGATTTGTAAACCTTCTGGCAATCATTATTACCACAATGAAACTGTTAAAACTCTCAACAGATGGCGATCCGTTCGATTAGTAACGACATCTGCTGGTGGAAAAGCAGAACTACGACATTACTAGGTTTATTGCGGTCATCATAAAAGTAAATTTGCTTTCATTTTATTTTCGCTGATTATGGTTGTCGCCATATTGAAGAATTCGCTAACGTGAATGGAAAATAGTTAATTTTGCTCAAATTAGCAATGAATTGATAGTTTGTCACCATTTCCATAACATGCTCACATAAATAAACTCTCTCCGCTGAGTTTTCTTGTGATTCGAGAAAGTTTTACTAAATAAACAAATTGAATCATTTCATTCCAAGATGATTATATTCACTATTTTTGAAGCGCATTATTTTTTTGATTCTGCAACCCCAATATTCACGGTAAAATTGAATGCGCATAAGCCTACCAACACAATAACAACTAAAATATTACTTTGAAATGACCGCTTCTACTTACGAATGATGTATCGTCCTGAACTTTGCGTGCCATCGAAGAAGCTTCTCTGCATTTTAAGCTGTCATAGTTTTTGTTGAAAAAAAAAACAACAACAATCGAGAATGGGAAATTTTTCTACTAGGTTTTAAAAAGCTTTTATTGCTACTCCTAATGCGGGTAGCAAAACCTCTCCGAGAGTGGTCCACTTAGCCGGAAGATGCTCTTAAAGAGGTTATCAAGAGGTTTTGATGTATAAATCAGTTTTATTGCAAGTTTTATAAAATTGGTGATGAAGATCTCTTGTGGAGCCGAACAAAACTTAAAATGTTACTTGGGAGTCTAAGCAGTGATCCGTGACCGGATGATCAGATTTTCGGAATTTCTTTCTCCAGATTCCATAGGAGGGCGGGAGGTGGTTAGGGTCTGAAGTGGTTTGTTTTATGCTCTGTTGTAGTAGAGTATTGGCAGCCCCCTGGTAGGCATTGAAATAAAAGTGTAGAGACAACCCCCTGTGAGATGACGATGACAGCTGCGTGTGAGTGTCTATGAATGTATGCGTATGAGTTGAACAGTTGACGAACGTATGTACAGTATGCTGATAGATATGATAATTTATGTTTGTTATTATTTTGTTTATTTTAGTCCGTACTTAGCGCTGTTTGTAAATAGACGTCTGTAAATAGCACTCCTTGGAGATGAACCAGCCTCGGGCTGAAAATCTCCCTAATAAAGCTAATAATAATAATAGCACTCCTTGTAAAAAGTTTTCTTTCTCCGTATCACGCGATCCCGGGACGGGAATTTAACGGTAGATCGGTTAGGTACCGTATAAGTGTCCACTACGCTGGGATCCCAACATGCTCTGGTCCTCAAATCCACCTGACAGTTCGTTGGTCGAGTTAAATGTTTACAGGCACATCCCTCATTTTCAGCACTTGCTGTTTCGCGATTTCAACATCAACAGTTAAACCTCGATCGAAACCGATCCAACACGATCTTCATTATTCCAAAAAAACAACAGAGCTGTCAGTTAGGTTAGCATTAGGTAGGTGGTGCAGTCCCAGACATCTGTTATGAGAATTGCCTCCTACCCACCCGTTACCAAAGAACAGAGATTTGGGGCTTAATACTGACTCTAAGACAATAATGACGCAATGCTCCAGCAGGCCATAGCTGCCCTGGCCACGTCCTTGCGACAGCTGAGGGATGGGATAGGAAGATTAGTTGGACACCTAAGAAAGGTGTGCAGAGACCTCTACGTACTCTCAGGTCTAGGTGTCACGGGAATTTGACTGTTGTAAGTGGAAGGGTTAAGTCCAAAGGATAAGTTTGCTCAACGTTTTTTCACCAAAACTATATACAGGAACAAACTCACCAATTTTTACGAATTCAAGTACTATCGAGACGATACTTTTGGCTTCCATTTGCGTCTCTCGGACATCCAGCAGCAATATCACCAAATACTTTCATGTTATTTTCATGATTCATTCTCAATACTGTTCAGCTGAATCGTCAGGTAAGAGAAATACGTAGAACACCGAAGATCAAGCAATTTTCGAAGTAAAATTTGCGGAAGGCATAGCACCACCAGCCGTTTCTCAATTCGGCCGGCCATAATCAGAACAACGCCACGGAGCAAAGAAATAGCGTGACAGTTTCGCAAACGCAGCCGCTCGCGCGCACAGCCTGCTACGATCTCAACAGAGCTGTCAATAAGGTTATGCAGTTAGGAACTGAAAAATAACTCATCAGAGGGATCCAAATTACCAAAAAACTGAATGTCTAATGTTCCGAATCATGGGTCGTGTGATCGGTACGGTAGGCCAATCGGTACAAATACTAATCACAGACAAATAGACGTAACACCTTGAACGATTTTCATAGAAATCCATCGCCCAGTTCACACTACCATCACCTGGTGTAAAAGTGACACGAATCACTGTGTTGTGCAATATCGTCAACAGAAGGCGCTAGTGTGAAACGTCAAACGCATAGAAAAACGATGCGCGCGCCTCTGGTTATGAAAGCCACAACTATAAAAAATAAAATGATCGTTAAAAGCGTGGTCGATGGAAATTTCGCAAGTGTTACGTCTGTTTGTCTGTGTACTAATGATAAATAGCCCCCCTAATGCTAGAACTAGGTAACTCGTTTTTGAAAGTGCGGATAAAATGGCTGGTAAAACTAATCCTGGTATAAAACAAACACTTTATTGGGCTTAAAAGATGAATCATTATGTGTTTTCGAAGTTCCAATGGACAAACTTTTGTTCATTATGGTGTATGTTCAGATATAAACATAACTCTCGAAATTTCGCAAAACCAGTTACCTAGTTCTAGCATAAAGGGGGTAAAATAGTAGTGAGTTAATTTTTTGTATCGTAGTACTTTGGATTACTGTGTTGTTGAAGTTGCAAGAAATGGAGAAAACTGTTCCTCAAAGTTTTGCTCTGGAAGAACGATGATCCTAGCGATTCTTCGACAATGATTTTTCATTAGGGCCTAACTGATATTATCAATTCATCTTTATCGATCCTCTTTTATCACACAATGTGCATTGAGTGGTTGAAATCCGTAGGGGACAGCTACATCTTGCTATATGAACAAGAAAAATAATGATTAAATTTGTTTTGATAAAGTTATTAACGAAAAAGGAAATCAACAAAGAGAAATCGTTCAGATTTTCCACCATTCTGAAACTTATGCATGATGAGGGATGTCATCATGTGAATGCGATAGGGGTAGGCGGGGCAATATGGACACCCTAAGGTTTTTGCCAACTTTACCTACCAAGATGTCAAAACAGTTTAGTTTTTTGATACATGTATCCTTTTAAAGTCTATTGCATAAGAATGCTCACAAAGAAAAATGATTTTTGTAATTGCGTTGCGAATTCCCCTACTTTTCACTCGCGGAAACAATGTTAAAACGGCCTACTTTTCTTCACTGAAGCAAAGGTGCCGAAAAGTACTACTTTTCGGCACTCTTTAGAGTGCTGAAAAGTAGTACTTTTCGGCACTTTTGCCAGCACACACTTTTTGTTAAGCACCGCTACTTTCGTAGATACAGTTGCTGCTTCTACATGCACTGAGCAGTTCGAATCCAAATCAGGACGATTCAGATTCTAATTTGAACTGCCAATCAGGCGTAGAAGCAGAAACTGAACCTACTTTTGCTTTTGCTTATGATGCTGCATGACGACGACGGGAGCTTGAAAACTTGCGACAGTTGGCCTACCATAGCCTACCTGATCGAAGAAAATACTATTCACTACGTCCTGTCGCGCATGGAGGCTCGCACGTGGTTGCTGCTGTTACACGTTTGTGTGGCTAGAGAGATTATACTTTACGGGTATTTTTGCAATTACAAAAAACTTTGTATGCAACGCGTTGCAAAACTCGATTTTTTCAGCACTCGTCGTATTTATCCAACTCGGCAAGCCTCGTTGGATAAACGTACAACTCGTGCTGAAAAAATCATCATTTTGCAACTTGTTGCATAAATAACTATTATCCACTTCAAAAAATGTTATGAAAATGTAAGTTTTTCATGACCGTCTTCAAGCATACGGGGCAGAATGGACACCCCCATGGGGCAATATGGACACCATGAGACTTTTACGAATTTCGTACATTATTTAAAGTCATTTTCATTTCATTACAAAACAACTATTATGGATGAATAATACGCCGAAGTAGTTCATTTTTGTCCAGTTAATTTAACCCTTTGGAGCCGGAGGGGTCATATATGACCTCAACATAGAAACGACTGTATAAATTCACCCATTCGATAAAACAGAATGCTGTCTTCGGCAAAGTTGTTGCAAATTGAGTCCTCTATTAGGGAAAAATGGGGATATTTGTATTTGGGACTTCATTGATAACCTAGAACATCCTGAACACCATGAAAATTGCAAAAACGAAATAATTGACATACCAGTTGCCCTAAAAGCTGAATTTGGATGTGGGTATGGTGTATATGTATCCATTTAGCCTTTATCAAGAATATCAAAAGGTATTTTATATTCTGGGATGTTCTAGGTGTTCCAAACTGTCCTTTGGTGAAGTCCTTCAAATCTACAAGAATAATTTTATGTATTTTCGCCACAATTAATAGCATTGCATAACCTACTGAGATCCGTAAAGCTCTTGACATCTACTATGTCATTTATAGACACTATAGGGATATTCCAGATCAGCCAAACTACCATGGAGTTCAGGACTTCAGGTCTACACTCGTAACAGTATCCATATCTGTTATACTGAAAAACGCTGCATAATCAACTGCAGTTACTGGAACAATCTGAAGTCTACTAGCTTATTATAAACCTTTGGGACATCTAGGGTCGTCCAAACTGTTCTATAATAAAGTCCTTCAAATCTACAAGAACAACTATATGTGTTTTCACCATATATAATAGTATTGTACAATCTGCAGGGGTCCGCGGAGCTCTTGAAATCTCAAATGTCATTCAGAGACACTACAGGGATATTCCAGGTCAGCCAAACTACATTGGAGTTCAAGACTTCAGGTCTACACTCGTAACAACAGCTATATATGTTATACTGAGTAACATTGCATATTTATCCGTGGTAACTGAACCAATCTAAAGTCATTTTTTTTTATTATAACCCTTTGGGGCATTCAGATTCGTCCAAACTGTTCTATAATGAAGTCCTGTAAATCTACAAGAATAACTTTATGTGTTTTGCCATAAATAATAATATTGCACAACCTACTGGAATTCGCGAAACTCTTGAAATCTCAAATGTCATTTAGAGACACTACAGGGATATTCCAGGTCAGCCAAACTACCTTGGAGTTCAGGTTTTCAGGTCTACACTCGTAACAGTATCCATATTTGTTATATTGAGTAACGCTGCATAATCAACCGCAGTTACTGCAGCAATCTGAAGTCTACTTTTTTGTAATAAACCTTTGGGATTTTCACGGTCGTCCAAACTGTTCTATAATGAAGTCCTTCAAATCTTCAAGAAAAACTTCATTTGTTTTCACCATAACAAATAGCATAGCATAATGTGCTGAGATCCATGAAGCTCTTGAAATCTTAAATGTCATTTAGAGACACTTGGGAATGTTCCTTCCAAGTCAGCCGAACTATCAGAAGACTTGCTGGGCATGATAGATTACAAATCGCAGCTTTGTATAATGAAAGCAGTTACCGATACACCCATAGACTTTAGCATCTAAACTCAAGAACAGTTTGGATGACCAAGGATATCCCGACTGATCTGATACTGTTTATTGAACTTTCAGAAGATTTATTTCACATGATAGATTACAAATCGTAGCTTTGTGTAAAGAAAGAAATTTCCGTTACACCCGCAGACTTTAGGATTTAAACTCAAGAACAGTTTGGATGACCTAGGATACCTCGACTGATCTGATACTGTCTATAGAACTTGCAGAATACTGACTGGACATGATGGATTACAAACCGTAGCTTTGTATAATGAAAGAAGTTACCGTTACACCCGCAGACTTTAGGATCTAAACTCAAGAACAGTTTGGATGACCTAGGATATTCCTACTGATCTGATACTGTCTATTTACCTTTCAGAAGACTTGCTGGACATGATAGATTACAAATCACAGCTTTGTATAATGGAAGCAGTTACCGTTACACACATAAACTTTAGGATCTAAACTCAAGAACAGTTTGGATGACCTAGGATATCTCGACTTATCTGATACTATCTATTGAACTTTCAGAAGACTTACTGGGTATGATAGATTACAAATTGTAGCTTTGTATAATGAAAGCAGTTACCGTTACACCCATAGACTTAAGGATCTAAACTCAAGGACAGTTTGGATGACCTAGGATATCTCGGCTGATCTGATACTGTCTATTGAACTCTCAGATGATTTACTAGACATGATAGATTACAACTCGTAGCTTTGTATAATGAAAGCAGTTACCGTTACCCCCATAGACTTTAGGATCTAAACTTAAGGACAGTTTGGATGACCTAGGATATCCCTACTGATATGATATTGTCTATTTACCTTTCAGAAAACTTGCTGGACATGATGGATTACAAATCGTAGCTTTGTATAATGAAAGCTGTTATCGTTACACCGTAGACTTTAGGATCTAAACTCAAGAACAGTTTGGATGACCTAGGATACCCCGACTGATCTGATACTGTCTATTGAATTTTCAGAAGACTTACTGGACATGATAGATTACAAATCGTAGCTTTGCATAATGAAAGCATTTACCGTTACACCCATAGACTTAAGAATCTAAACTCAAGAATAGTTTGGATGACCTAGGATGTCCAGAAAAAATATTCCGCATAATATTCTACCGTTTTTATACTATTGAATACCAAAACTACAGAAAAACGTAGAAAAAACTCCAGAATAACGCTTGGAAAAAATCCGGCTTGAGGGTTAAATTCAGGCTGTTTTGGATAAAGCTTCGTTTTTGTCGGCATGTACAGCTGTGCCTAGAACAACTATTTTCCACTGCTGTCGTTTTTTGACCAATTTGTTTCACCCTATGGTTACTATAGTGAACATTTAACCGAAAATATACTGAAATCGAAGAATTTGGTTGGTTTGTGATTTAGGTTATCTTTTTCCCTTGCCGCTTCTTCCGAAATGGTAAGTGTCCATTTTGCCCCGGCAGCAGAAGATATTTCCAAACTTGATTTTTGATATAATAAAGAAGAAAATATAAACATGTTAAGCATGTAGAACAGCAAAACTACTTGCATATGTTCTAGAAATATCAGGTTTTAATCGAACTGCAATAAATTAATCACTAAATCTTATTTTAGATAGTGTGAAAATTATAATTTCCATGCACAAAAAACGGAGGACGCAACTTTTTCGTGCAAAATCAAGTATAATTTTAATTTCAAATGTTTCTTTCCTGAAACTACGTTTTAGACAAATGGACTATATTATCCATTCATTAAAAGTTCAAAAAAGTTCGCATATCTAAAAATATTGAGGGTGTTCATTCTGCCCCGGGTGTCCATATTGCCCCGCCTACCCCTATGTGTTGTGCTGTTAGCAATACTTATTTTTCAGTGAATTCAAAACACAAATTTAATCAGTTTTTTTTTCTCCATTTCTGGTTTAGCCTTTATTTGTTTCTACGCCCATTTCGCAAAGTAGGTATAAACACATTCGATAATGCTGTTTCATTCGTTCCGCGTTTTTTAGCCATTTCATTCTACGCTTCAATACTGCTCATCTCATCAGCTAGTACCTATAACGACCTTGTCAAAGATTTATGACGCTCTTGATAAAGCTGTGGCTAGAAGCTATTTCTTTCAAGCTTCCGGTTGCATCAGTCTAAGAAACTAAAAACAAATCACACAATACATGGCTTGAGATGCAGGCGAAATCATTAATGGTGTCGTCGATGCAGGAGATAAAATTTGACATAAACATAACAAGTATCGTAAAAAAAAACAAATAAAACACTAAGCTAAATAGTAGGAATGTAAATCAGGTATGCCGAAATGCTGAAGCTTCGAAAGCTACTATAATATGTATACTTTTTTTTCTAGGAGGTGATGGACTGTTGATAATACTTCCAAGAGGGATAACTTAAGTGTAGCTTTTTAGTCGTGAAGAGATTACTACATTTTGTTTATGATATAGTGTTGTCTGGAGCTAGGTATTTGATTATGTTTCAGTTTTTGTGCTTGAAATAATTGAAATTTCAGTATTTTTATATCTTCTTGCAACTCTTTTTTTTCATGTATTGCCATCATACTTAACTGCATATATAGTTTTAATTCTTGTGTAAGAGAGCCGGGAAGAATAGACATTGCAACAGATTTGGGTAGACTCTAAAAACCTATGTAGAAATATTCCGATCACTGACTCTTGTGTTGGGTATTGTTATCTTAACTTGGTGGTATCGTTGACAGGGAGATCTGAGAATGCTGACCACGTCGGCTGCCGAACCAGCTCATCTTCCACGTGAGCGTGTTCTGGAGAAGTTTCTCCTCCTCGTAGGACAGCTGAAGCAGCGTTGCCACGGCTTTGACAAGTTGTCGCGCTTCCACCTGTTGGAAAAACAATAGTTGATGATTGCGAAGTTTAAAAACTGTAAGCCACGGACCTCTCGACTAGTGAGAAATTTTATTATCACATGTTTTAAATAGCGAAAATTCACTTCATCCATGACGATCGTCCCACTGCTGGCTTTCTGGGTGCCGTTTTGATCGGCGTGGGGATTAGTGGCGACGCTATTGTTACTAATATGGCTACTATTACTACAGTTGTTACTACTAGCGTGACTAATGGCACCGTTTTGCTGTTTGGGTCCAGCAGGTTCCTGTTTTTCCCTCGAGTTGGCCCGTTCGTAGATGTGATCGGGATATTTGGAATGTGGTGAGAGCGTTGTGGTATTGTTGTTATTATTGTTTATCTCCTCCTGTAGAGTTTTCTTCATGTCGACTAGCCGTTGGTTTAGGATTTTTATGATCTGTTGGTAAGAGGTTACATTTATTTTCTAACTTTTTTGAATGATTTTTAAAATACCTTATTTTTATCGATCAGTTCCGCGTGTAGGCTATCTAGCGAAGCAAGTTTCGCATTTTGTTCGAGATTGGTGCTCATCAACTCGTCGATTTGCTTGCGAAGCTCGTTAACGGTGTTCAATCTGAAATGTTAACAAGTATTCATCATAAGGTATCTAAAACAACTCATGGAATCAAGTTATTACTTTTTATCTAACTCCCTTTGCAGTAGAGTCGCCCTCTCGTGCAGTTCTTGTGATTCTTCCTGTTCTTGTCGAAGCTCCGTTCGCAAAATCTCCTCTTTCTGAGAGATTTCCGCATTTTTCATCAATATCGACAGTTTTTCTTGTTTCTCCCTTAAATTGATACAAATCTCCATTAAAATTGAATAAACACTTTTCATCAATGATGATCGTTCTTACATCGACAGTTGCCCATCCAGTGCACGCACGCTATCCTCCAGTTGCAAGATCTGCGATTTGTACGAGTTCATGGACCGATCGGAGCCTTCCAGTGATTCCAGTAACCTCTGCTCGGTTTCGGTGAGATTGGTTTTGATGTTGTTCATCTCTCCCTGAAGTTGTTCCTGTACAATAGAAAGAATCGTAAACGTTAGATTTCGAACGTCCTGTACTTACTATCATTCTCAGACCGCGCGGCGTTTGAAAAGTGTTGTCTGTTACTTGTAGGCTGACACCTAGTAAGCGCTTGACAAAGCAAATTGTGGTTAGCATTGGACGATTTCTAGTTTTCCAAGTGAAAGTTCCGTTTGTCTATGATATAAATATTTTAACAAAGAAAGAAATATTTTTTTCATAACCTCAATTAGTCACAAGTGACTTGACGGGCTTGGTGGTCTAGTGGCTACCGCTTCTGATTCGTAAGCAGAAGGTCATGGGTTCAATCCCTGGCCCGTCCCTTTTCATCCTACTTTGTATCTTTCTATCCACTTCACAGCACAGTGTATATAACGCCTACAAGTTATGCAACCAAAGCGTGCTGTGCCGCTTGACCTTATTCACCTCATTCACCACACAATCTATCACCTTACGAACACTATAAATAACCCCCTATCCATGGATCGCATCACCGACCCAACGGTGACTCCCAGATCTTCCATCCTTTCCGTCTAACAAATTCCCCAGTCCATGCTGGATGTGGGGATGCAGAGGTGATCTCGGTCTTTAGTAGCAACAACCAGCACACTCTAACATTCCTTTCCCTTCCCAACTGACTATAGGGACGTGGCCGGCGCCGGTATTGATCCAAAATGTATGAGCTGCTAGAATTGCACTTTGAGAATAAGTGGAGTGTCCCAGCCCTTATTCATTTGGATCTCAGTGCAATTGGTACCAGCTCAGATCAATAACGGAGTAGCAACCATTGACATGTATAGTCAGATTTGATCGTTTTTGATCGATCGAACCTCAATTAGTCACAAGTGGATATCGATATCAACTATTTTATTTGCCAAAATTCGTCCAGACTTTGATGTTAGCGCCACGGTTGGCTCTGAAGTCAATAATGTCGTAGAAGTGTCGTCCATCAATCAGAACAATTCTCGGATATTTTTTCAAAACGACGTATTATACACGCAAATCCTATGTTGATACGTCGTTTTGAAAAAGTATCCGAGAATTAGTGATTCCGTCTGCTGTGGTGGAAGCTGGTGCTGTATGGACAAACAAATTCTCGGGAGCGACGAAATAAGTTGCTGCTCCTAGCCTATATGAGCGTTTAAGTCTCCAATGATGATTGGTGGCTAGGGCACCCATAGCAGGTATGTATGTTCTCGTTGGAAGTGCTTGTGGAATGCATCTCCGTCAAATAATTACTCTGTAATTGCATAGGGTGCCGAAGCACTTGGGCCAAAGTCCAAATTAAGTCGTCGAACCACTTGGGCAGTAGCTGGTATTTTAGGCATTTTCCGTTGTAACTCAGTCAATTCCAAACCAATTGACTTAAGTTTTTGTTCGTGGCTAGATACTAAACGTATATCACTGTGTGTGAAAATATATGTCAATTGGTTCAAAATTGACAGAGTTACAGCGCAAAAGTGTCCAAAATAGAAGCCCTACCAAGATAATGCCACTTTCTTATCTTGTGGTAGACACGATGATTCTCTACACCCTAAAATGTCTCTAGAGAAGGCAAAAAACTTGTGTAAAATAATAAATTTCTGATCATCTAGGACATACCATATCCAACCTTTACAACCACTATCGTATCAGATAATGTCTTCCTTCAGCAATTCGTGCTGCCATCTTTCGAGAAATTCCTGCTAGGATTTCTCTGGAGACAAGGATTACTCAAGGAACCCCTCATGGGATTCTTCTTCGGTAATTGTAATTGGAATTCGTCCAGGAACTTCAGCTATGGGATTCCTTAAGCCACGGTTTCCCAATCTTTGTTTCACGACCCCCCAGCTGCTTGAAGGCACGCTGCGATAGTTCTACGAAAAGCGGGGTCACGAAAGCCAAGGCTGGGAAGCTGCCAGTTATTACAATTCCTCCGAAAATCTACTGCAGTGATCCCTTCGGGATTTTGTTTAGGGATCTCTCTAGAGATTACTCCAAGGATTCCTTCAGAAATTTCCGTTGGGATTCTTTCAGGGATTTCCTTAAAAGATTCCTAGATTCCCAAGTAATCAAGCTTAAGAGTGGTTTGTTCATTTGTTGCACAGTATGTTATTACAGGTATACCTTGACTTAGTAGACTCTCGATTTTATGTACATTTTTAAATGGTTAAATTTTTAATATATTCAATCAGTTTAAAACATGCAGTTTGTATTATGATGACTTATAATGCAAGGGTTTTCAGCTCTTTGACACACGGAACACTTCATACCAATAAATTGATTTGTAGAGCACCCATGATAGCACCAACGCATACATCATGATATGCTTAGTTTTAAACATTTACCCTAATCTCATCTTTCTGATTTCATTTTTTATTTATAAACATCTCTCGCTTCGTAGATGATCACGATGAGCGGAGTCCATGGGGTGATTCTCTGACGATATTTTTTTTACAGATCCCTCAGCAATGATAACATTTTTGGCGGATGCATGCAAACTACCCATTCGCTAGACTTTTCCTTAAAGCTTTCAAACAATTTTCTTTCAAGCTTTCTTATGACTTCCTCACCGTTGTTGTTGGTAGATGCCTTATACTATCTTGACGTGTACTCAGCTAATTGACAGGCAGTTTACTGACAAGATGTGTGATAAATTGTTTCTAATGCTTTCATGGTAAAACCAGAGCTGGTTTGTCTAGGTTCACCGAATATAGCACCCTTTTATTGGTACATTGCCATGAATGAATTCCTGGAGGAATCTTTGAAGAAACCGGTTGAGCGATTCCTGAAGGAACTGCTGACACAACTTTTTAAGAATCCATGGAAACCATTGCTGAAATAATTTCTGAAGTAGTTCTAGAAATCAAAGTTGTAAAATGTAACGGAAACGTTAAAATATTCGTGACATTTTCCAATTCTACCACTTCTAATACAAATTTACATCCGTAAACACAAACCTTCAATAATGTTGGTTAGTTATAGTGAAATAACGATATCGATGAACATTTTTTACTGTGGGTAAATAAAAAAAAAGACATTTTACAACTCTGTTAGAAATATTCTAGAAGCCTCTAAAGATATTTCCGAAAGAATTGTTGAAGAAAAATCTGAATAAATTCCTGAAAAAAATCTGAAAAACAGGAATATTTCAGGAACCTAACCTAAGGATAGACAAAATGATCGGGGCAGGCAAAATTTTCACTTTTCAAAAAAATGTCCAATGTAACTTTTTGAAAAGTGCATCAAATATTCTCAAGTAACTCACTGTAAGTCGATCAACTAATTGTGTATCAGTGGTCAAAATTTGGAAAAGATCGGGCTATTCTGCACGAAGTTATAAGTTGTTGTTGTTGTTGGTGTTTGTTTATTACCAGGGATTTTAACATTTTATGGGTCATTTATCCCGTGAAGTTATAAGTATTTTAGAAAAAGGTAAAATTATCCGACAGCCAAATTTGAGCTGTTATACCTCCGGATTCAATGATCAGAATGCAATGAAATTTGGCTGATTTATGACTTATATAAAGAGCTCTGAAAAACTTTCGACTCAACTAGAAATTATTAACAAGAGAAAAAGTTATAGCGATTTCATAAATTTTATGATTTTTTAGTAAATTGGTCTGTTTTTAATATGCATCTCATTACTTTTTCAATGAATTGCCGGCTATGTTATTATTTTCTTTCAAAACATATCTGTATTCAAGACAATTAGAGGGAATTCATGAACTATAATTAGCTTGAATTTTGAAACGATGTTGAAATTTAAGAAAATTTGGCGTTTTATTAGAAAAATAATCTAATTGTTATAATTTTCTTCCGTGGTAAGAACTTTAAGTTAAGTGAAAAGTTTTTCAAAGTTCATTATATAAGTCATGAATGGTCAAAATTTCATTGCATTCGGTTCATTGAATCCGGAGATATAACAGCTCAAAGTTGACTATCGAGTAATTTTACCTAGAATCTTTATAACTTTGTGCAGAATAGATCTTTTCCAAATTTTGTCCACTGATACACAATTAGTTGATCGACTTACAGTGAGTTACTTGAGAATATTTGATGCACTTTTCGAAAAGTTACAGCTATTTAAAAAAACAAATAGAAAAATATCTAGCAGAATTTCTGATAAAATCTCTGTGTTTTTCAGCTTTTCCGTAAGAATCCTTACAAGAATCTCTGAAAGAATCTTTAGGAAAAATTCTGAAGGAATCCTTGGAGGGTTTTGTAAGACTGGATTTCTACTCTATGGAACCATTTCTGGAAGAGAAATGTCTTGAAGGAATGTGAAGAAACTTTGGGGATTGCCGTAATAATTTCTTGTAGAATATCTTAGGTACAGATGATACTCAAAATAACTGGGACAGGTAAAATTTCATTGCATTCAGTTCATTGAATCCGGAGATATAACAGCTCAAAGTTGGCTATCGGACAATTATACCTTTTTCTAAAACCTTTATAGCTTCGTGTAGAATGGCCCGATCTTTTCCAAATTTTAACCACTAATGCACAACTAATTGATGAACTTTCAGTTAAAATTTGAGAATATTTGATGCCCTTTTCGAAAAGTTACAGCTAGTTGAACATTTTTTGAAAAGTGAAAATTTTACCTGTCCCAGTTATTTTGAGTATCCCCTGTAGTTCTTGAAGAAAAAAAAATAAAGGAGTTCTGATATTCTGATGTATTGAATTATTTTCAAAAAAAAAAAAAATGAAAAAATAGAGAAAGTTTACGGAAGGTTTTAAGACGAATGCTTTGAAAAATTTGCGGAGGAATCTCTATAAAAAAAATCAGGAGAAATTCGTAGAGAATTTCTTCAAAAACCCCTGGGAGATTTTTCAGGAACTCGTGAAAGATTTCATAAATAAATCCTAGGATGGATTTCAGCAAGGGTTCATGGAAGAATAACACTAGTTTACAGCATTTTTGAACTCGGTAAGCTGATGATCATTTTTGGTGTAGAATCATGCCCTGAGTTCGAAAACGCGAAGGAAAAAAAATACAGTAAAGCGGAAATTTTTTCGACTTTCCATACAAGGTTGATGATTTGAAATCGATGTTTGTTCTATTTTTAAGCAAAGTCGCTCACTTCACACATCTCATTCTCCGTAATTAATGCTCCGATTGAGCTGAAATTTTTACTGTAACTCGCCTACATATGATATGTCAAATAAACGTCGAGAAAGAATTTTTAAGTTGTTTTTTTCTTATTGAAAAAAATACATTTCTTCAAAAAATTTTGGGAATTTTGCTCAAATTTAAGAAGATCGTCCCTAAAACTCGCCAATATCTTGAATTTTATCAATCTGACGCAAAACCTGTTTTCAGATGATCGAATGGTATTGTATTCAGCTTTTAATTTATGGAAAAAGATTTAAAATTGGTTGAACAAAATGCAAAATATTTGAATTCTAGTAAATTATATATTTTTAAAAGTTGCAAAACTCGATATTGAGCTAAAACTCAAAAACTGTTCTCCTTAAAATTTTTTGAAGGTCGGTTTCGAAATCAGCACTAAATTGTGCTTCAAAAATTTTGGTCGTTGACAGAAGTTCACGACTTTCGTTTTATTTTGTAAACTTGTGTAATCGAAAAATCTTTGGCAGTTTTGTTTTACACAGTAATCCTTGGAGAAATTTGTTACGAAATCTCTGGAGATTTTTCTGAAGAAATTATTAGTTGAATTTATAATAATATCCATGAGAGATTTTCTGAAAGAATCCTTCGAAAAATTAGTTAGGAAACCCTAAGGGAAATTTCTGTAGGAATCCCTGCAGAAAATTTCTGAATGGATCTCACACATCTCACACAAAAGAACCCCTGGAGGAAATTTCGATTATTAAAAATTAGAAGTAAAGCAATTTCTAAAGCAAACTCTGGAGAAAGTTTTGGAATAAATGCTTGGAAGATCGTTTGAGAGAATGCCTAAAGGATTTTTGGGCAAAAATTATAGAAAAGCCTCTGAAGGATTTTCTAAAAAAATCTCTGACGGAATTTCTGCAGAAACTCATACACAACTTTCTTACTCAACTCTTTGTAAAATTTCTGGAGGAATCCCTAGTGGATTTTCAGAAAAAAAAAACAAATGGAAGTTGCTGTGGTGGGAATTTCTTGTTAAATCATTGGACGAATTACCAAAGTAACCACAGTACAAATTTTTGATGGAACTTTAAAACATTTTCTGAAAAACTCTGGAACAATTTTTGAAGGCATCGCTGAAAGTTTTATTAAAGGAATCTCTGGAAAAATTTCTGAATAAATGTCTAAAGGAATTTCTGAAGGAATCTATGAACGAATTTTTGAAAGATTTCCTGGAAGATTTCTGCTCAACTTCCCAGGTTTTTTTTTTAAATGGAGTTATTTTAGAAGTAAGCATGCAAGATACCGCACAGGCATTTGGATTGGTCAATTCGGCTTTCTCATTGGGGTGAAGTAACCTGGGGCGAAGCTACGAAGCTGTGGAGAAGAATGAGACGGGGAGACAGCGAAGATGAAAGGATGACAGGGAGTGGGTGGTAAATTGTGAAAGAAGAGTGTCAGTTGTGGGAACAAGGATAGTCCAAGTTAGCCGTTCGAAACAGAATTGGTATTGAAGAGGACCCAGCACTCTGCGAAGCGCCAGCCGCGGAATGCTGAAGTACCCAAGCGAAGATCCACGCCGGACCCAACCACCCGACGAAACACCGACTAGAACACTGCCTGATCGGGACCCTTCCAGGCAGTGGGACGCCCACGTGCTCGTAGGTTCCGCAGAACGTTAAACGGGGTCCTTCCCGGCCAATGAGAGCCTTCGTGGCCAACCCAAGACCCCGCAGAACCCATCCGCCCAGTGAAACACCACCCGGGTTACTTTCAGGCAGTGGGGAGGTCACATACCCAACCGTAGGCACCGCTGAACGCTCTTCCATCCGGGCACATTCAGGCAGTGGGAAGCCCACGTGCTCACCAATAGGCCAAACGAAATGCCAACCGGGACTCAGTCAAGCCGCGGAAATCCAAGAGCCCAATCTCAGGACCACTCAGGCCCGAGTGCCCATCGGAAAACCGACCGGGACTTCACCCGGCCGCGGGAAGTTCTAAGGCCCACTGACCTTCGCGTGTCCACTCATGCCGTCCGGACCAAGCCGTTCAGAGCAGCTCCAACCGTGGCTCATCCAGGGCGCGTTCCCAAATCTATTTCGGACTCAGTCACATAGTAACCGTCGGCCAAGACCCATTCAGGTCGTATCCAATTATAGCTTTTTCCAAGTCCAAGCTGTCGGTTGTGGCCTATCCAGACCACAGTCGGTGCTCTATCTAGACTAACTCTACACCGCCCGGGTCAAACCGTCCAATCAATCGCCATTCGGCTCTTCACGGCACTGCGTCAATCGTTTGAAGTTTAGGTAGCCACTGCAGTCGTTCGGTTTTGGAAAGATCCGGCAGAGAAATAGATGGCCATGGTTGAGCTACCCCTGGCGGACGCTAACAAGTCCGATAACATATTATGGTAGCTCAAGTTGAGCTTGTTGGTAGCCTACCGACGGTAGGTAACAGGCTGAACATGAACCGCTGTGATGCAGCCCAGCGGCTGTTGTGTCAGGGAGTCACTGAGTGGTTAACGGATATCGCTATCGAAGCGGATCTATACCGAGTACCCGCCGGTAACGGTAACTGAGTCGCAAATGGGCCTAAAATGGTAGCGATTTGGAGTGCAGGAGCTGGCGTCTAAGTACATCCTACGAGGGCTTCGTGGACGCCAATGTCAACGGGGTGTTCTTTTCTAGCTGCTCTATGCGCCTGCGCAGTGATCGATCGAACAGTTGACGCAGATGCTGGACTTTTTGACGGCCATGCAGACAGGACAAAGGCCGTTTGTAATAGCGGGTGAAACTAGATGTCAACGAACTGGAAGGTAAATGATGCCTACATTCATATCGACCGCCTGGCGATTTGCTACAGTATTGCTGTGTGCATTCAAAACGCGGGAACACCAAATGCGGTAAGATTTTCTAACAAGTAACCCGATGTCAGTAGGAGTTTTTGAATCCTAGTTGGCGGTGATATTGTTTATTGTTGCTAAGTTGCCTTTAGTAAAACTGTGTTACCACGATTGAAGCGCTTTTAAGTAACGCTTGTATCTTAAAAGCACACAGCAATATCGACTACAATAGCAGCAGACAGTGAACGGAGTCAGGGATAGCTAGGCCAAGACCAAGCACTCTTCGTAAGGAAAAAACTTCAACTACAAGGTAATGCTCCTTTGTGGCCAAAACTTACTCGGTCTAAGCATAACGCCTCCGTGGCAAAACGCCTTCACGCGATGGGGGTTTCCGTTCAATACAAGCAAGTTTGTTCAAGTGCCTGCTCACTAGTGTGGTCATCGGAACCATTTTCTCAGATCAAAGCTTTTTTGGTTCCGCTTCGGGTCCTGAGTGTCTGTGCAAAATTTGAGCACGATCGGTTGCGTCTACACTTTGCGCATTGCAATTGAAATTTGTATGGGATTTTGTATGGGAAAACATACTTTTTTGAATTTTTATCATAAGTTGAAAAAGTTTGTCTAAAATTTTTAACCAATACTGTAAAATGATATCCTAGAATGTTCTGAATATCTTTGTTGAAGACCGCAAAGCGATCCGATGTTTGTGAAAATAGTTATTATAGCCAAAGAACCGCATGCATGTGTTTATGTTTTAACATGTAAAGGAATAACAATAGCAACAAAATCATGCTGTTTCGCCAACCAATGCCAACGCTATAACTTTTTTCATAAGCATCAGATCACTTCGTGGTCTTTGACAAAGTTTTTCAGGACACCCTAGGCTAAGTTTTCACTTTATCGGTTACATGGTTTTAGAAAAATTCGAGCTTGTTAAATATGAGAGAAATGCAAAACTTCAAACGCGATGCGCAAAACGTAGACATAATCGATCGTGCCCAAATTTTGCACACTTATTTGGGCCCTGAAATGGGATCAAAAAAGCTGTGATCTGATGGGATAGCATTGAATTTTTATTTTTCCATATAAACGATGACCCACTCTACTGCTCACTCCCTGATAATATTTAACGGACGAGAGAACATGGTTTGCAGCCCAAGAGAGATATAGAGAGAGAGCGCGCGCGTGGTGAAACATTTCAAAGCTAAACTGTTCCACAGGTTTCACATCTAGTTGGATTTGACAGACACGCTGACTGTGCGATGTTTTATTATTTACAACTAAATCTTATCTGTTTTGTTTTGATTTTCACCGTTTGTTGATGGTTAATGTTTGAAAGCGAAAGTAAGAGTAATTGCGCAAACCAACAGAAGAGAGGGTGCAGGAAGTAAGGAAACAAAAATAAAACAAGATGTGTCGAAATAAATGCAAAATATATTTTTATTAAGTTGTACTTGTTGTCATACTTTGTTTTGGTAACATTTGTGATGTAACTTAAATGTAAGAAATGAAAGAAACTTTAACAATTGTTAGTAGATACGCCTCCAGAACCACGTTTCACTAAAGGAACTCTGTTTCACTAGGTCTTATTCACAGCGGTCGATAAATTATAAGTACGATTTCGGTTTCGAAACGAAAGGCAAAACTGAAGCATAGAAAGTCCCAACCAAAGGCACAACACTGATAAGAGTAACCGTAATGTGCAGCTAACCAGAACACACCATACTGATAAGGTAAATTAAGCGTTTAATTTTTCCGACTAGGACGCGCGTCTGTGTGTGTTTTGTTAGTGACCTGTTTGACTCCAGATTAGGCTCTATACCTGTTTCCCAGTTTTGTTTTGTGTTTGTGTATGTGTGATAAAGTTGATATCGTGTCACTTGTTGTGTTTACTTACGAGCTTGCAGTTCATGAACGTCACTTCCTCTTCATGCTGCTCCCGGGCCTCCCTCAGAGCGGAATTCAGCTCGTCGATTTCTTCGCTCATTAATGTAATCTAAAACGAAAATCATGTAAGCATTCAAAAAGCGCTGGAAAACGTGGTTCAACTGTGTTTGTCGCTCACCTTATTGTCCCTTTGGGTGACTTCGTTTCGAGTCTTTTCCAGCTCAAACTCCAGTTGTTTGACTTTTTCGATGAGATCGTCTTTGAGCTTGAGAGCACTATGTCTTTCGCGGGTTTCTTCGGCGACCTGTCGGGAGAGTCGATTGACTTGCGTTTCCAGGGCCAGGTTCCGACCGCTCCAGGTGCTCTTGATGTCCGACAGGTGCAGATGGGTTGCTTCGAGGCGTTGTTCGAGCAACTTTCGCTCCTGCAGCAGGGCGCGGAACTTGTCATCGGTGGTCCCGGTTGTGAGCGATGCGCGGCTTTCCTCTAAGACTTGAATACGGCTTTTAAGGTGTCGGTTCTCCTCTTCGACGGTTGCCAGCGTCGATCGGAGGTTATTCTTTTCGATGCTGGTTGAGTGCCGAATGTTTTCGAGCTCGTCCTAAAATAAAAAAAATATTAGGAAAATATTTCAAGCTCGATATTTTCATGTAATGTCGTTATAGTTTTGTATAGCGGATTAGAAATCTCCTCTGATCAAAGGTGTTATCTTTGAAGGAGGGCAGATATCACCCATGATCTTGAATTAAAGAACAGAACAAATTGATACAATTTTCCCATCTGGATATAAGTTGCTGTCATGAATACATGATTAATGCAAATCTGGGTATCTGTACAGTCAGGTTTTTTCTACGCGGTACGTAAAAAAAACTCAGTTCAAAATTTAAAAAAAACGCGTAAAAAAAGTCTCACCATTTCTCGACGAATCATGCGAAAATAAGACGATGAAATTTTTTTTTTGTATGGAGTTTTCATTTACGCGGCCGCGTAAATCAAAACCGCGTAAAAAAGACCTGACTGTATAGTTCAATCGCAGATAAAGGATACTGTTTCATCAAATTGTTTTACTTGTATCAGATGCTTGAATTGAACCCTTCCTTTCATATGATGGATTCTAGGTTGGATTATTATATTTTAACTTGAATCTAAAGGATTTTTCTATTGTAGATATACAAAACTTGTATATCTAGACAACACATTATAATTAAGTACACCTCTTTGTATACCCGCGATGGAAAGTTCCCTGATAACCTATTTGCACGCATAATGAAGTTTATGATCGTGTATACGTACTTTTATGCGGTAAAATTACATCGCATAAGATGCAGTGAAAGTGCCTTATGCATACACAATTGGAGGCGATATACGTACTTTGGCTGGGCAATTATAACGCTGTATGATTTAAAGTGTTATGTTATGTGGAGTACGGTATGCCCTATAGCGACAAAATGTAGCGTCTTATTTTTTTCGATTTCATTCCATGGTTTTCGATGATGATTCAAAACTCTTTTTTGCAACTTCTCATCGTAATAGGCCATTTTACCTCACGCAAATCTGCCAGGAAAAGGCCTACTTTCCCACACCAAATTAACAGTGCTGTAATGGTTCATTACAGCACTGATTTGCGTTGCGTAATGAACCATTACAGCACTGTTTTCAGTTTTGATCAACTTATTGATGCTTTCTGGACGCAGGTTTGAAAAATTGTGACAACTGTACTGTATAACCTGCTATGATCAGATTTCCTTAATCATGGCTATGAACATCAGTGTGCAGTCTGATGAAACAGTTTTGTTAAAAACTATCCTCAAGTGGTAATTTATGAAGCTGCAAAAAACGTTGTACGAAACTCTGTGCAGAACTCGATTTTTACAGCACTCGTCGTAATTATCCAACTCGGCAAGCCTCGTTGGATAAATGTACGACTCGTGCTGTAAAAATCTTCATTCTGCACCTTGTTGCGTAAACTACTATTTCAATCTTCTTGACGTTTCAACCTACTTTATTGGTTTCGGTAAACTTTAAGAGATTCCGCCGGACGTTAGGTTTCAAGGCGGCACACCTTATTCTAACTAATTCTAACTCACTACCCACGTCACTACTTCTCTCCGGCTTGCGCTATCCATTGTTGATTAATGACATTGTAACCATAATATTGGCTGTTTACTTTCTTATAACTTTTAGGTACTGCATCTGCAGTCCAACAGCACCCCTTCCATTGTTATCCATCCGTATCAAATCGCATTTTATCAACACTGCGTTAAAGGTTAAAATAAACCCGTAATTTATTTTTACATTTATGCGATTTCATTCGGATACCAATGTAAGTTAAACTGGCATAATAAGAGAAGTACCGAGCAAAGTCGTATAATCGCATTAATGCGACTTCATTTGACACTTTGCAAATTTGCTCTCACACTTATGAGCAGCGCTGCTATTGGTCAGTCATGGCCTTCCCATGACGATGCAAGTAGGCCCTTTTATCGTCACAAGATGAAACGAGCACTCGCGCACTTCGTCATGTCATTTCGCAATTCTTTATTACACAAACGAACCTAACTTTAAAATGACTGACAACTCTCAGGTAATTTTGACAAATGTAACATGCACATGAAAAGAACGGCAACAAGATTGATGTGTATGGTCTGTTAAAATTACCTGATAAGCGTCAAACATTTTCATGGCTAGCTTTGTTGGTGTAATGAAGAATGATCAAGTGTCGTGATGGAAACTTCCTTAATTGTTTCGAAATTAAAATTTTCACCTGGTCCAATCTAATTTAGGCTAGTCGTTGTATTTAACAGATAGAGAGGATATATATTTATGATTTGAAGGACTCAAACAACAACACGCTCCGCCATGACTGAAAAATGAGCGAACATTGTGAGACTCTCTTCGAAACCGTCTCCCGATTCAATAACATTGAGAGAGGCACTTTTGAAAAAATCGCATGTCGTCTCGTGTTGACACTGACGCTTTTCAAGCCTGCTACCGAGTATGTTAAATGCATCACAATAAAACTTCAGAATATCTATTACTACGATGTAGTCATGCTTTATAAATATTAATTCTTGCATTACCAGATACATCGCAATAAGTTCTAAAAAATAACAACACATGCAATGAAAATTGCTTTTTCGCCGTACATATATACGACAGTAACTTAGAACTGTACTTAATACGATCAACTGCGTTCATCCTTATGCGATTCCTGGTTGCTCAGTTGTGCTTTTGATAGAAAAGACGGAACGATCGTCAGTTGGCAATACGAAGCGAAGTTTAATGATTACAAAGGTAATACTTATACAACGATATAAAAATCAATGTTAAAACTCCTCCTGTCAATTTGTTGAAACCATTTAACTAAAACTTCTCTAAAGGAGTTTCATGAAGAAGCTTCAATTTGTTTCTTATCCTTTACAGAACCATTTCTACACCTAACGTTCTGGCTACAAGAATGGAGCTTTTTTGTGTATACTGAAAAGCTATATCATGGGGTTAGCCTGGTGATTATGGCTATGGATTCGCTGATTGCTGTATTACTGATGCCCAGGGAGTCGATGAAAATTTTCCCGACTGGAACGGGAATCGAACCCGCCGTCCCCGGATTGGCGATCCATAACTGGAGACCCTTTGCTTTCTGCCTTGTGTAAACTTTGTAAGGGTCATATTAGAGTATGTGGTTATGCTCCTGTTGCGTGGCGCTAGCGTTCCATCACTTACATTGTTGTGTTGTCATTTTTGTTTCCAGTATTCGCCGTTTTTGGCCGTTTGGCGCTCGTGTCTTACACACGATTTCAACGTATTTTTGTTCGAGCTTAAATGTCTGTTCTCTGTGCTTAAATCCTTTACACACGATTTCGACTCATTTTTGTTCGAGCTTAAACGTCTGCTCTCTGTGGCTAAAGATTGAATAAAATCACCAAAACTAGATGTTTAGGAGCTGAATAAAGGATTGTACCTCTTGTGATCAGCTGTTGTTCAAATGAAGGCTGATTTAAAATAGTTGGAGAAACGTTTGTACAACGTCAAATTGTTACCTGGGAGAATTCGTAAAAGTCTTGCCCCTTTAATAAAGAGAGTGTTATCAATTTGCTTACACCATTTAACTAAAACTTCTTTAGAGTTTCAAGAGAAGCCCATTGTTGCTTTCGAAAGTGGTTCGGATTGGTGCAGGCGTTCCGGAGTTATGGCCATTAAGGTGATCTGGACTAACACCGATGGAAGTGGCCAAATGTAAAGCTACACAAATCCTATCAAGCGATATTTCTGTAATCTTGCTTATCGCCAATTTGTGTACATACCAAATATTGATTGATTGATTGATTGAGGGTTTCAGCAAAATTTTGCTGAATTTTGCCGAGCAGAAGGTTTCAGCAAAAAATTTACTGAAATTCAGCAATAAATGCTGATTTGTTCAGTAAACTGCTGATCATCAGTAAAGTTTTGCTGAAATTCAGCCAACTTGGCTGAAAGTTCAGCAAATTTTTTTACTAAACCCTACAGCTCGACAAAATTCAGCAAAATTTTGCTGAAAGCGTTTATTGTGTAATCTTGCTCATGGTTGATGAATTTTGTTCTTAGTTAAAATAAATGGTTACCAGAAAATCCATGGCGGTCTAAATTTCATGATGGTCGACCAAAATTCAATATGACGACTGTGTTATTGAGTTTTGAGCTGCAAAATTATACAGCATGGGTATACCAAGATGGTGGTCGAAAATTCAAAATAGTGGCTGTTTTATTCAGATTTGTAATGCAATATAAGTACCGTCGTTGAGGGTGGCAATGGGTCAGAGGGGCGAGATTGGGTCAAAACATTGTCTGGAATATTTCATAAAATATTGCGAATATCGAAACAAAAAAAAATGGTGGCATCTTTGCAGTTGCCAGCAGTTGCTGTCAAGAATTTAGGTTTCTAGAGCAATTAGTTATTTTTTGATAAATCATCGAAAAAAGCTTAAAAATAAGGATTTTTTAAAATGCAATGATTGAAGACTCGATGAAAAATCACACTTTTAGGTGGATTTAAGAATCTCACAGTTGATATATTAACTTTGACCAGAACTTTATTATCTTGCTTTGTTGTCAATGCGGAACAAATTTATTTCCCTTGACCCATTCTCACCCTTTCAAAGGGATGAGATTGGGTAATTTTTCATACACTTGTAGTTTTAAGGAAAATTGAAGAACTTCAAAAAGTTTTTCATCATTTATGCATGCATTATCAAAGATCACATTCCAGTGTGCGATGAACTTTTTCACGCAAAAAAGCAAAATTTATTGAATATTGAATGTGGAAATATGCGTTTTTGACCCATTCTCACCCCCCAACGACGGTATATTTGGTATAAGAAAATTTGTCGGAGTCCGACAGTTGTGTCTAGAAAATCCAATATGGTGGCCCAAATTCCAAGATGGCGGACTAAAATTTAACTTTTCCCTTCGGATCGGACCTGGTGTGATGGTTAGAACACTTGACTATCACGCCGAGGACCTGGGATAGAATCCCACTACCGACAAACTCACAAAATGTGAGTTCTTCCTTCGGAAGGGAAGTAAAGGGTGAACTAGCCTAGGGCTAAAAATCTCGTTAATACAGATAAAAAAAAAGATTTTTTCTTCATTTGTCGTGACGTCCCAACTGGGACAAAATCTCTTTCTCGGCTTAGTGTTCTAAGAGCACATTCACAGTTATTCACTGAGAGCACAGACAAACAGACGTCTCACTCTACTCACTTTCCATCGTTTCCGTTTTTACCAGACTCTTTAAACATTCTGTAGTTCACAAATCTCTCGTTCATGGCGCCCGCATCGTTTTTGCTCCTGTTTGACGTTTGCTCACTACCGCCATCTACTCAGAGTAGACATGCGAAACATAGCGTAATTAGCATTGGGCGGTTATACTTTTGTGACGATGATTTTAATCGCACTTTGTTCCAAGTGATACGTCTGTTTGTCTGTGCTGAGAGCTTCCACTGCCTATGATTATTTTGCGTCTGTTTATCGTGTGGCAGGCACGAAAGTACTCTTTGCCCAAGAAAGTCAACGAAAATTTCCAATTTGACGTTACTGAAGCTTCATCTATATGGGCCAAAAAATCCAAAATGGCGACCAAAATTAAAAATGGCGGCTGTTTTATGTAAGTGTGAGCTTTAAAACTGTACAACATTACAAATAATGACCAGTAAGATGGTGTGGTGCAAAATCCAAGGTGGCGGACTTAAATTCAAGATGGCGGCTGTTATATTGAGTTTTGAGATCCAAAGCTATGCAGTATGAGTATAGAGTTTAGGAAAGTTATTAAGAGTAAATAATAAATGTCAGAAATCCAATATGGCGATTCGAACTACAAGTGGGAGAACCAATGTCAAGATGGCGGTTGTTTCATCGATTCCTGAGCTCTAAACCTATGCAATATGGGTTTATTTGGTATGTGAAAGACGTTTATAGCCCAGAAGAGGTAAAGTCCAATATGGCGGCCAACAATTCAACACGATTCAACTATTTCACGAAGCTAAGGCAATGTGGGTATATTTGGTATGGTTATGTCCGAAGTCTAAAAAATGGTAACCAGACATTCTGAGATGCCCATCACAAGTTCAAGATGGTAGTCTACAGCTCAACATGGCGGCTGTTTGATGGAGTTTTGTGCTTTAAAACTATTCAATATGATTCTATTGGCATGGAGGTGATGCGCATATTTGGCGTGATTTTTCAAAAAAAAAAACCTCTACATGTTTATTAAAAAAAATATTAAACAACCGTGCCAAATAACTAAGAATCGGTTGAAAACTTCAAAAGTAAAATTATCTGTCTCATCTTTTTGAGACGTTTACGTCACTTCTAAATCTCACAATTTTTGGGGCAAAACACAATTGAAATCTGATATGTCCGGTAACTTCCGGAATGAAAATGTTTTTCTTGTAGTTCTTAAGTAGTAGTTGCTTTATTGGAAGCCAAAGTGCACAGTGCTTCTTCTAGTGTTTCTCCCCCTGAGCAAATCTTGCGGAGGCTTCTCTTCAAAGTATCCACAAATCTTTCAGCTAGTCCATTTGATTGCGGGTGATATGGAGCGATGCGAATGTGATGGATTCCTTGACTGGTGCAGAAAGTTTGAAATTCGTGACTTGAAAATTGGGTTCCGTTGTCTGACACGAGTACCTCTGGAACACCGAATGTAGCGAAGGTTTGATTCAGTAATTTGATTGTTGCTCTTGATGTCGTTGACTTGGTTACATGAACTTCTGGCCACTTGGAGTAGGGATCTGCTATCACGAGGAAATAGACTCCATCCACTGGACCAGCGTAATCGATGTGAATCCTCGACCAGGGTCTTGAAGGTACAGGCCAGGATTCCAATGTTGTCTTTGTAGGAGCCTTTCCTGCCGTTGCACACGGTGTACAGCGCTTGACGTAGTCCTCAATTTCTTGATCGAGAGGTCCACGTACCGGCTGTACCACTTGTCAAAAGTAATTCCATTTTCCGGATCGAAAGAAAACTCACTGATGTTCGTAGCCAAGGCTTCTAGGGTTTGCTCCGGGTTACTGGGTGTTGGTTGCGCCAGCTTCTGTAGGAGTTCCGCCATCTGAAGTATTGCTTGCTGAAGGTCTGCCATTGCTTCGGGTTCTTGAAATCTCGTCGCCAAATTGATATGTCCGGTAACTTCCGGAATGAAAATGTTTTTCTTGTAGTTCTTAAGTAGTAGTTGCTTTATTGGAAGCCAAACTTAGAATGAATCAACCAGTGCAGATTCCTCTGCTTATATAGTGGAGCAAAGGCTGCTATGATGATTAATTCGTGTTTAGAGTATTATTCAGTTGACGTGTAAATCCATTGATTGCTGTGATCCAACAAAATCAAAATCAGGTAGCTCACAGCACAGAAGAGCCAGTCAGGGTAATTTTTGCTTGCGCTGAAGTGACTGTGACTTGCGTCTAGATGTGAGTTACTCGGGTAATTTTAGATATATCGTAAAAATCATAATTAATACTAGTGATCATGAAAAATCCAAAGTCGAAAATTGATAATATGCTTGCAATTCAAAACATACGGAAATACTTCATTTTCAAAATATTTCCGATCTTCAACTGGAAAACCTTGAACAAACCTCCAAGTAGTACTACTAATTTGGTTGAAAATATAAAGAAGTAGTTTAAAGTCGTGTGCGTGACTCTTACTTTTGAAGAATATACATGCACAGAAATAATCACGCCAATTGAATTAAATTTCATCATCAACCATCTACTCAAAGAACGCAAAACTTAATTAAAATGGGAAACAGATTCTATTAATCTCTTAGCTGTAATGAATAGCACAGTATCAATTGCAAAATGGTTTGTATCACTATATCGTTGGACTCATCGCATGCCATCAGTGTACATAATAAATTACATGGATGCTAATATACTTTTCTGTTTGATCTCTATGAGACTCGAAATTGAATCGTTCAATGCAGACCGTAGTATTCTGTCATATAAACAGCTTTCAAACTACATATTTAAATGCAGAACCCGAAATTCCAAAACGTCTGATTTTTTGGAACAATAAGGGCCGAAAAATGTTTCATGGTATCATTGTGTATCATTCAATAAAGACGGTATGAACTTAGGGTGGCTGTACCAATTATGGAACTACCTAAGGAAAACTATTTGTTCAAAAATAACGAGATGACCAACGAATGTCATCAATATGTTAAAAGCTAGATTAGTTTCCATACTTTACAGGAAAAATATTAAAACGGATCTAAAACTACTTTTAGTATTTATTACAGCGTGTGCCAATGATAGGAACCCTGTACCAGTTATGGTTACATTTTTTAACTTCGGTTCCTTTTCGCACTATTTGCATGCATTCCTTATGTGGCTAGCCATAATTGGTACACTATGGCGAAAAAGGGTACAAGGAAGCCGAAATTTTAAGGAAAATGATTTTTGTCTACCGTAATTTGAGCAAAATGTTAAGTTTAAATGAGTGCAACCATCTTTTGTGAGCTTGATCTGTTGTTCACAAAATTTGTCTTTTTGATTTACATCGTTGAAGGGTATCAGTAGGTCGGCTCCAGAGGCACGTTCTCCTCCATAAATCCATCGTTGAAGGGTGAAAATCAACTATGGCGAGTAATTGGTACTATAGCCATAATTGGAACACTTACCCTAGTATGTATTCTAAAATAACATATCACCTGTAAATCCTCGATCATCGGTTCAATCCCTCGCACCCGTCCGAGCTCTTGCTTCAAGCTTTCCACCTGCTGCTCGGCCGCCTTCTGGTGCGATATCCGATCGACCGCTTCCTGTTCTCTGAACAACAGCATACTTTTCAGCTTCGAGATCTCCTGCTGCTGCAGGTTCTGGATCTTGTCCTGCTCTTCACAGAGCAAGTCCTTCTGCACCTGCGCCACCTTCATCGACTCCTCCAGCAGCTTGTTAGCCTCTTCCAGCCGGATCTTCTCTTCCTCGTACGAGCGCATCTGCTCTTTCAGTTCGTTGCATTGAACGGCCAGCTCCTGCAACTGAATCCTTGTCGCACTGAGTTCAGCATCCTTCTGCTCCAGCAGACTCAACTCATCCATCGATGCCATGCTGGTCAACGATTCTCCCCGGCTCCTCCGGAACCGCTGACCGGACACCATCGACATGTTGTCCACCTGCGAGCTCCTCGGTGGCAATGAACTAACATCGCTTCCGGTCTCCTCCTTGATCTTGTTCTTCAACGAAGCGAACATGATCGCTTACAACCCTTTATAGAACCCTCGGGGAAGCTGCTTCCTCAAACGCTCTCACAGTCGCCCTCCAAATTGCCACTGCGTTCGATCGATCGACGACGGCGAAGGCTATTGCAAAACATTATTCAACTCATCCACCGAAGTAAAAGTGCAACCTTCAATGGATCGCTTTGTACCGAGACCGAGCGCGTTTCGCAAATCGACAGCTGCTTCAAGGCCCGTCCTGTTTGCTCGAATTCCGCCGACGAACTACGTTCTACAACTTCACACCACACTAATCACTCCGAGCACAATAGAACCATTCTATGAATGGTAAATTCGAACTTTTTCCCTCGCTGATAAGAACAACCTGTTTTCGGTCACACTTGATCGTGTTGAAGGTGCGCTCGTCATACACACAATCGATGGGAATGAAAAAACCAAAGCAAAGGGACTTTTTTTTCGCCGTGGAGAAACACAATGTTGTAATCCTACGGAATGGCACAAACGGGAATTGGAATAGCTTTTCACTACTACGGGTCGACGACGACCACAGCACAAATGACTAGAAATGGATGCTGTGCAACTGCACTATACACGTAAATTAAACAATTATAATACTTTTTTTCGTCGGCTTATAGTAGAAGAACACGACCGAACGGATGATGAATTTTCATATGGATGAAAGGCCACTTTTTGACGTTTTGGTTGTTGTGGGGTGATGGTGATGATGGGGTTGCATGGTTGACAGTTCTTCTCTTTAGCTCTTTCTGTGTGATGGTTGCTGTTAGGGGAGTGTTGGAGAGGGTGATGTGCCGGGTTGTGACGTGCGATGAATCGACGTTTGCGAAATCTTTCAGTTGGAATTCCTTGTTTGTTGGTTTTGGTTTACGAGTATGAAATGTAGATGGCACTTCGTTGCAGAGAAAGTCTAATAAGAAGTAAAACATTCGATACAAACGTCTTATTGGAATATAGCATGAAAATGAGAAGAAATTTATTGTAACTTAATGTAATATTTTGTTTCATTTACTTTTAACAAAAAAAGAAGTCTGACTACTCGGGTTTTAAAAGCTTTTAACAGAAAATAATCATAGTTGCTTTAATGGAAGATGTTGTTATTTTTAATTGAGCGCCATTCAAAAAGATTGATCCCAAACAGTGGGAACGGTTATTTAAATTTGTTATAACTCGGCCATTTCTCATCCGATTTGTCAAATTTTGTAATCAATCAATTTTCCCAGCTATCCAGATGAATATTTAATGTTGAATATTGACGGTTGGCGACCAAAAAATAGGAATGATTTCAGCAGTTGTTTAAAATTACAAGCTTACATGCGCATCAAATGATTGTAATTGATTCAAATCACATTTACACATTGGAAAATAAATGGACACTGATTTTTCATTTGGGCCTAACTGACATTTTTCAGTTCTCTTCATCGATCCTGTCTTTGTGTTATCACAGAATGTGTATTGAGTTTTCCAAAGATTTTTTGGTTGAAATGCGAAGAAGACGACTACATGTTGCTATAGAAACAAAAAGAATAATGGTTTTGTTTGTTTTGTTCAAGTTATAACCGAAATAGAGAGTCGACGAAGAAAAATCGATCATGTCAGTTAGGCCATTATGAAAAATCATTGTCGAAATAAACTATTTGTAGCAGTGTTTAGGGGGCGTCCATAAATGACGTAGCTTGGGGGGGGGGTGTTTTTGATTTTGCGACGAAGTGTGACAATACGTCTATGATATTATACGTAGCTATCTACTACTAAGCATATTGAAAAAAAAAATCGTAGCTGATAAAATTTTTATTTGCAAGTACATATCATTATCCAGAAAATCCATGGTGATGAACCTGCGCTTGTTAGGGGAAGGTTGCGCGTTTCGCCGTAGATTCTCGCGTAAAAATGTGTCAAATCGGTCATAGATCGTCGCCAGTACATCAAATCATGTTCGTGTCTTCTACAATAAGTGTGGAAATTACCCAAGGATGAACCGCGCAGAACATACTGAAGCGATTAATTACAACTGCGCACATCTATTAGCATTTTCCAATAGCTTTGCGCGATAATTTTTCTTGCAACAGATAATATCTGTAAGTAAAAAGAAAATCGTGTTAAGTACTGTTCCTTTGAATTCTCCTAAGAATTTGCATCCTTTGACAGATACGTATTTCGACCTCAACAAATAACAAATAATGGACATAAATGCCGGCTTCCTTTCATCGGCTATCGGACGCAACAACTGTATTTGAGAAAAAGGTTATGAAATCCTGCTTAATGAATAATGAAAGAATAATGTGTTTGCTGCTTGCTATAGGGCACTGCATGCCGCTAAGGTTGACAAATTTTCTAAGTTTTTGGCATTATGGTATTACTAAAGGACTTCCCCGAAGAATTCCACCAACAAATTCTTAATTCTTATTCCACCAACAAATCCTAAGGCAGCTTTGTAAGGAATTTTTCATGGTGGTCTTTCAAGGTTTCCCCAACAGGAGAAACGATAACATTTTCACAGGAATTCCTACTGGGAATCCCAGAAAAAAAAACTTCTGAGAACATTTCAAAAGGATCTGGAGGAATCTTAGTAGGAATCCCTGAAGGAACTTTCAGAAGAATTTCAGAAGGAACTCCTGGAGGAATCTTGAAAGGCAATCATAGAGAAATTCCAAAAGAAATTCCGTGGGGAGTTCCTGGAGCAATTTTAGACGGAACTTTAGGAGAATTCTTGAATAAACTCTTGGAAGAATCTCAGAAGGAGCTATTTGTGGAGTCTCAGAAAGAACGCCTGGTTCAATTTCTGAAGAAAACACGTAAGAAATTGTTGAAGGAATTCCGGAAGGAATTTTTTAAGGAATACCTAAAATAACTTTTCGGGATTCCCGAAACATATCCACATAGCACTCCTGGTGAAATCTGTGATGGAAAATCCTGGAGGAATTCTAGAAGGAACTATGGGAAAAAATCCATAAAGGGATTCCTCGTGGAATTCTGAAAGATCCTCGAGGAATCCTGCAAAAAGTGAATGGATGGATGCCGAAAAAAGTTCCTGGAGGATTCCCGGAAAAAAAAATCCTGGAAAATCCTAGAAGGAAGTCCTCGAAGAATCTTAGAAAATACGCCCAGAAGAATCCAGGAAGGAATTCCTGAAGGAATACGAATAAGAACTCCTCTGGAGGCAGTGTTGGGAATACTCACTTGCTTCTATTTCAGTTCTGAAGCATGCTACCAAAAATCGGAGTATGAAGGATATTTAAAGTGTAATGTTATCTAAATTTTTGCCGAATAAAGTAAGAGTATCACACGCATACCAAATTCGGAACAGAGCTAAAAGCACGCGGGGAGTAAAATGAGTGTAATTTAAACTCACCTCGTGCTCACAGTCCATTGACGACTTCTCTTAGCGTGGGCGACCTCTTCTTTATTCGTCAAACTTTTAGATAAAACTACCGTTTTTTTGGTAGCATGCTTCCAAACTGGATTAGTAGCAGTGAGTATAACTTTTGGCATGTGAGTATTCTCAACACAGCCTGGCGGAATCCCCGAAGCAACTCCTGGAGGGGTTTTGAAAAAAAAAATGCCGAAGGGGTTTCCTGCAGAGATCTCGGAATGAATATCTGAGTGAATTCCTGAAGAAAACCAAGAAGGAACTCCTGGAGGAATCTCGAAAGGAACTTCTTTAGGAAACCCAGAAGAAGTGTTGTGAAAGAAAAATGGAGCACTACAAATGCATATTAAAATAAAACATTTTGTAGTGGAACCTTACAAATTGGACGAACATATATTTTGCCCTGTTGCCCTATTGGATAACAATTTCCGATCAGACAGGATGACGAGGTTTCATAAATGTTGTTGGTCCATCAGTCAATCCTGTAATCGTTTTTTCTCTGGCAGGTTGCCTTTTGTTCACAGCATTAGTTGCTTTCATAGCTTGAGTTTGGTCTAGAAATTTCTAATCCTAAGGGGGCATTCTGAATCAAATTTTAATATGAGACGTCTACACTTTGATGTCTCTGTTAGGGATGTCTTCTAGTTAATTTCAGAGAACGATATGACCTGAATGAAGGCCATCAATAAGAGACAGATGATATCTCAAGATGCTCTATTACTCCAGAGCACTATAAATGTTCATTTCTCTTAGGGAAACATTAATAGGTTAAAATAGAATACGTAACACAAAAAAAAAACTTGTAACAGAAGATCTGATGGAATCTATGAATCTATGAAGGAACTCCGGAAGGAATTCTTGGAACGATCTCTGAAGGAACCCCTGAAGGAATACAAGAAGGAGAAATTCTCAAAAGGAAGTGCTGGAGGAATTAAAAAGGGAAGAATTCTTAAAAATGGGAATCCCAAAAGAATACCAGAATGAACTGCTGAAAGAATTTTAGTAGAAACTCCTGCAGGATCCTTCAAATGTCGTGGTGGATTTTATTCAAATGAAACGAATTTGATATTCTTAACAGATTTATTAGTAAGCAAATTAATATCTTCGAAAGAGCTCATAGGCTAATATGGTGTTTGACTGTATTGGGAACATCAACTTCCTGTTCTTCGGCATTATGCAGAACGATGGGTGGTTTATTGAGTCATTAGCTTTATTGATAATCTCCACTGGTAGCACCTATGATCTTGATGTCGATGATCTGAACCTGGCAGTCGGCAATGTTTTCTTGCTGTTGCTGTTTTTTTTTCATAATATTAGTTAAACATACATGTTAAAATTGAAATCAGAACTAAGATTCGATTTTTTTTAATGTTTGGCATGGAAATTTTGTTAAGGGGGGGGGGGGGGGGGAAGTGGTATTGGTTGTTTAACAAGCTACGTTATTAATAGGGGATTTCCGAATTTGTGACGAAATGCTACGAGGGGGGAGGGAGTTATTAAAAATCGCTTAAAAAGCTACGTCATTTATGGGCACCCCCTAAATGGAATCGACATGAGTTTATAGGTTTTACGATATAGATAGGGACATTCTACTCGTACACAGCGGAGCACTTGGTGCATGGCGAGGATTTGACAAGTGCACCGCGGTACTTCAGAAAATTTAGAAGATTTAAGGCTTTGGCTGGTATTTCACTATGCATCTGCTCTGGATATTTCTCAAAATTCAGAATAATCTTGCCCGAAAATTTCCGAAAATCTCCACAATATAAACATGTTCAATGTCGAACGGTAAGCCAATCCAGTTTTTTACGCTAGCTTACTAGAAACTTTGAATCCCCCTCTCCTGAGGTTTCTTGTCGCCACTATAAAAACCAATATAGTTCCCGGGTAGACGAGAATATCTAAATCATATCTCAAATTGAATATGTTTTGCTGTCATAGCTCGATGTGATTGTGATGTGTTATTCAAAAATCTAATGAATATCGCACGAATAGCTTAAAGTGATATGATATCAGTGTATGTTCTTGTCGAAATAGCTGAAAATTTCAACATAAGAACAAGTTTAGCTCTTCTACACGAAATGGAACACATGCACCCATAGAGATGGCTCAATGTTAGTGAAATGCCATGTGTTCCTTTCTGAGCTGTGGAAACGAAGAACCGCATGCTATTATGAGCCACAGCTGAGTGGTAAGCATCGCCGTCTGTGAATCCTAAGGTCGTAGGTTCGATGATGGCGCTGACATTTTTTTTATTTTTTTTCTAGAAAAAAAAATAACAAATCTTGTCTGCTATTGTTTTGATCTTGTAATATATTAACGAGCTATTATTGAGCAATCCACCTTATTAGATTTTGTTTTTATTTCTGATCTTTTACCTCTTATATCAATCAAACCAATATCAGTTTTTGCTCTTCAGTAATTCAATCAAAAATAACTAAATATGCTATTCATCAGATTTTTCCACCTACTCGGGTTATGTCAGAGCAAGCGTAGTGATAAGCCTTTTCAAGATTGACGGTATCGAAAGTAAAAAAAAATATTTGAGCTAGTTCTAATATTCTCGTTTTATGGGTCGATTTACTCTATATACTGAATGCCGGATTCAAGGCGTTACTATTTTGACAGTAGTTTATGAAGCTCCTAAAGGTCTAGCATTTAAACAGCAGTATGTTGGGCCAAAACCTGCATTTTCGTAGTATTTATGGCGCATTTACAACTGAGTGGCATTAATGACCAGCTGTAAAGGCGCATATAGTGCAGAATTAATGCTGAATAGAGACGAGCATAGATAAAGTAAACTTATGAAATCGTATTTTTCTCGATGCATACTTGTGCTAAAGTAACTCTATCACACGTCGATTATGTTGATTACTTCTATGCAGACCATAACAATAAGATAGAAATAAAAAAAACGAAGTGAGTTTTTTCAAACTCAGCAGAAACACAATAATTTTCTAGTAGTTTTGTGGCATTCGGGACGCTTAAAAGCCGAAACAAATTGTGTATTTTAAATGCTACATAACAGCTCATGATCCGATAGCATGTTGTATGCTAATGAAAGTAGTCTATACTGTCGAACTGCTATGCTAGGGCAGCAAGCACAATAAATGCAAATATAAAACTTATGTACAGCTTATTCAAATGCTTATTGATTACCTGAGGAGTGATGATTTATGACTTCCTTCCGGGATCCCGAGTAGAGGAGAATAGCAAAATGATAACAACAGAATCACAAAACCTGTTTTTATATCACAATTTGTTATTGTTGACTTATCAAAATATATCTTTTTAATAACATGTTTTGATGAGCAATGCTCAAGTTATTGAGATATATCCACAAGATTACATTTCAATATTATATTTTGTTGTAAAAGAAGTTTTGTTATTAATGTTGTTATTTTATGTGATGAAAAATATCACAACAATAACAAGTTCACAGATTTCCTGTTATTAAGTTGTAATTGATCTAACAAAACATGTTATTGAATTAGTCTTCAAGGAACAATTTTTTGTTATGATATTTATTATTTTGCCGCTTATGACAGACAAGTTTATTACATAATATGTTATGCTAATAACATAAAAATGAGTGATTCCATTATTCAGTTATTGAGCGAAATGACATATTTTATTTTGCTGTTGATATTTTCTTCTGCTCGGGATTCTTTTAGGATTCCTTTCAGGAATAACTGGGAACCCTCACGATATTTTTCCTGGGATTCTTTCAGGATTTCCTTCTCTCGGTTTCTGGAATCCTCAGGGAGCTCTTCATGAGATTCTTCGAGAGGTTTATTTAGGATTCCATCCCCCGGAATACTTCCAGAAGTTTCTCCTGAGATTCCAAAAGAGGTGTTATCTGGTATTGCTCCTTCAGGGATTTAGATTGTCCCGTGAATTCTTCAAGAATTTCTTCTGGGATTTTTCAGGAGTTGCGGGATTGCTCCTGAATTATTTATCGAGAATATACTGGATTTTTTTCCCTGAGATTGCTCCAGCAACTCTTCTTAATTTTTTTTTTCAAGAGATTCCATCCAGTATTCCTCGAGGAACTTTTTCTGGGATTTTACCAGATTTTGCTTCTGAAATAACTACAAAATTGCTTCTGAGATTCGCAAGAAATTCCTTCTTAGATTCTTTCAGAAATCCAGGAATTTCTGAACTGCTCAAGGAATCTGAAAAGAGAGAGAGAGAGAAAGAATTCCTTGAAGAATCCTAGAAGGTACTGCTAGAGGAATGTTAGAAGGAACTCATTTAAGAATCTCAAATGGAAGTCCAGGTCAATGTCAGCAAAAAAAAAAATCCTGAAGGAATCCAAGATTAAGCTCAGGAAGGAATCCTTAAAGTAACATCTGGAGAAATCACAGAAGGTCGAATCATCGAATGGAAAAATCTTGGAAACCTCGGAAATAATTCCTGAAGATATTTCAGAAAAAAAATATCAAACCGGTATAACTTTAATCGTAGTGAGATAATATTACATTTGATAACGTCGTATTGATATATTGTCGATAAACGTTCAACATTTCATTAAATCCGGTTCACTGGTTTACGAGAACGGTTCTAGCTTCGCAAAAAAAAAAATAAACCAATCGAGATCAAATTTGTAGCAATGATGCACATATAACAGGTTGACAAACAGTCAAAATTTGAGTATTTTTGACGCATTCTATGAAAAGTTGCAGCATGCGAAAATTTGCTTTCATTTTCATTAGAAAACTTTCTTTCTACGATGCTTCTTTCTTGAGTTATCATTTTTCAAAAAAAGGCACATTTGGACATTTTTGTACAAAATTGGCCATAAATCAAAAACGAAAAAAAAATTCAGCGATTAAAGCTTATGAAATAACCTTTTCAAATTTTTTTTATTGAAAATTTTCCTCGAGTTCGGGCATAGTTTTTCCGGCTTTTACGAATTTTCTCAACTGTGGAAAATTTTGTGGAATACTTTATCCAGTTCATATTTTTTTTGGAATCTGAAAATCTGAGACCCTTCGGCCCAATTTGTACGATAATAAAAAAATGCCCAGGACTGAAAGCGTTGAAGTGCAATTGGCGGTCAGGCCAAGGTTCAACCCATGCGTTTACTGTCATGTTAGGGTGATAATGTAATCATTATTGTCGTTTACTTGGAGGGTTAGCTGATGTTTTCTAATCAGTCCAGGTAGGTGGAATACGTTGATGTCCAAATTCTACATGAGAATCTCAAAGAAGTGAAGCAAATGATTCTTGCATGGAGATGCATGGTGTTTTATTTTTGTTTCCAATACACTCAAACCTCCTTTTAGGTAGGATCCATTTAGGTAAAATCTATTTAGGTCCCTCCATTTAGGTAACGTTACCTAAATGGAATTTGATTGTGTTCAAATCAGTTGGAGTACTTAAGATTAGGTATAAGACTGGTTTATGGGAAAGAAGTAGTGAGTGGTGTTAGGGGGTGGGTATGGGGGGGGGGGGGGTGCAATGTTGCCCCCTAAACACCCCCCCCCCATGCAGTGTTGAAAAGTGCCAGTGTCCAGCGTCATTTCCAGCTGAAATTGAGATAATCAACAAGCCTTCCATCATTCCATTGATATCAGCTCCAGCATTGATGACGTCAAACCCGACATCAACCTATCATTCACCTGTTTTTATTTTGGCCACCAAACCAAATATAGACTCAACAGTTGTTCGATGTTGGTCCAACAATGGTCCAACATATGATAAAAAATGACCCGACTTTGACCCGACATTCAATAATTTTTCAGTCTGGCGGAATTTTGCAGGGTTTTTCGCAAGGTTTTTCGTGTTTCGTACCCAGCTAGTCATTTGAATGACAATTCTGATCTAAGACCCTCCAAAACCCCCAAAAACGCCCCTGAAGCCCCTCCCCTCCTGAAACTCATTGAAAGCCATCTGAAACTCCGCATGATCTCCTTTAAATCTCCTAGTAACTCTCCCTTGTTGAACTTCTTTGCAACCTTGTAATCCATTTAGGTAATAAACTGAATCCATTTAGGTAATGAATCCATTTAGGTAAAAATTCTATTTAGGCAGTCCCGACTCATTACCTAAATGGAGGTTTTAGTGTAGCAACCTGTGAATGACTATGGGTTGTGTTCTGCTCGACATGTGTTTTGATAAATAATTCATTTGTAGTACATACAATTGTCGAAGGAAAATACTGCTACCTCTACTATTACTACTACTACAGACGGGCTCCTTAAATTTTGATTTGAATGAAAATTTGAAAAGAATGATTTGAACAAGGAAAAAGCAGCAATGTTTCAATCCTTCCAAGTAGTAGATACATTCTTCAATGCCGCCCTTAGTGATGCGACAATTGTGAAGCTTTCAAACGTTACCCACTTTCAAAGGGTATCACTGCATCCCAAATGAGGATTTCATTTCGCTTCTGTTCGTCCTCCGTATTTTAATCCCATCCCTTCGTTCTTTCCGCAGAAACAAGGTGAGAAAATCTTTTTCGCTAATATTTATTTTTGGCACCATTGAAATACTACCATTCAGCCTGATGCAAACCCGCCAAATCAAAGCATTTTCCCTTCCTTTCGGCAAATCGTTTTTTGTGGATCGTAGCAACCGCATAAAACACTTGCTTGCGCATTCAGCTCACACCGCCTACTACGCTAACCACCACCCTTCCGTCCACCACGCATGCAAACACTAGCGCGAAAAAGGAGTGAAAAACAACGAATTTCATCGACGAAAGTCGCTTCTTCGTCCGGTTGGAACACTGACGAATGAGAGATGGTGAATGGTGTATGGTTGGGGATTGCGGTGACGGTTAGACAAATACACACCGGACGGGCATTTTTCCTCCCGCCCATGCAGCACCGACGCCGAATATTAATCCATAATGGAAATATTTGTTTCAATCGTCGAAGAGCGATTCTTTTTTGCTCACACTTTTCTATGACACTCGTGGAATAGAAGGGCGACGTGAATTGCGAATTTTATTGAAAAGCACCCATAGGTGTAGCTGGGTCATTATATCATACATTGGGTTGTATCGCGGTTTAAAAGTTCAAAAGTTGGTTTACGACACAGATTTAAAGCCTTAACAAAACCAAAATTGGTAATTTTATTTTATTTCAGTGTTTTAATATTAGAACTCGATCATATTCAAAATTCACGATAACTTGTATTTGATTTTTTAATGTACAAATCCAATCCAAATCCAATCCAAATCAAAATCTTATCAAAATCAATACACAATGTTATACATAATATCTGAGTTTCGGGTATCCGAGTTGAGCCCCTCTGATGGCCTACACCACTGTTGTCAACCGGTGTGACTAGATCACGCCGCAGTCGTCGAAATGGAGCAGCACACCGCACCGGAGCAAAAGAGCCGGTTTAAAATGCGTTGAAACAATAGAAGCGGAATTTCAATTTCGAGCTGACGTTTGTTTTTGCGGTTCTCTTCTCCCATGTTGAAGATATGTCTGCGTTTTTTTTTTGCGCGCCCTCATCCATACTGCCATAAAGCTGATGAATTGGGAATTTTTGCGCAACGCCCTGCTACCACCATCATTGATGTGTTAGATGTTTGTTTTGAGGATTAGAGGAAGGTGTTGTTTTTTCGGTGGGGCTCTTTGGGAATTATGAAAAAGGGTGATAGAATGACCACCACATGAATGGGTAAATGGGAATCGGAATCTAAATGATGGGGTATTTGTTTTTTATCCTGGAAATTGTTTTTAGGTTTGTTTGTTTTTTTCCTATTTGGGGTATTATGTCATAGATTTGTAATAAATCCCACAAATTTCATCATCCATGGATCAAATCAAATGCCATTTTAAGCGAAATGAATCTTCCCCGAGTGTTTCCTAAGTGTTGTAGTGGTCTGTATTGTAATAATGGTTTAATATTACCCTATATCCACCCATGTCATATATGACAGTAGTTTTGAAGTGAATAAATGAATATCTCAGTATTCTGCCTCCGAACAAGTTGTTCACAAGATCCATACTTTGAAAGTGGTGGGCAATTTTGATGAGATCTGACTTATAGGATCATACGTTACTGCTATGATTACACTCACGATTTGCTTATCTTACCGACCAGACTAAGGCCTGAGTGTCCTCTGCTGTACGTAGGATTCGTTTCCATTCAACTCGGTCTATGGCTGTGTGTCTCCAGTCTCGTACTCTGCGAAGAGTCCGCAAATCGTCGTCCACTTGATCCACCCACTAGAAACATATCGAAAAATTCCTTAAAAAATTATTTAGAAACTCCACCAAGTAATCTATTAGGAATTGCTCCAAGGATTGCTTTCCCGTTTTTCTTAAGATTTTTTTTTTGAAGAATGGTTTGTCTTCATGAATCTTTTAAGTGGTTAATGCATCGATGATTCCATATTTCTCTAAGAACTCTTTCAGGAGTTCTTACAGTGTTGTCTCCAAAAGATGTGATGTTTCCAAAAGTACTTCAGAAAAGAGTTTTTCTTTATTATCGTACAAATTGGTACGAAGGTTCTCAGGATTAGATGAATTTTTTGTCAAAGGTAGGGTTCATATATACAGGGGATGGCCAAAATGTTTGGGATAGGCAACTTTTTTTTCTCTCACAAAAAAAATCAACTTGCTATAACTTTTCGTAGAGTGCATCAAAAAATCTCAAATTTTGACTGTTTTTCAACCTGTTATATGTGCATCACTGGTACAAATTTGTGCTCGATTGATTAAACTTTCGCAAAGTTATAACCGTTCGGGTGAAACACTATTTTTTAGACAACTCATTTTTGAGCTGTCATATCTCGAAAACCAGTGAACCGAATTCAATGAAATTTTGAACGTACGCTAACAATATACAGATTAGCGTGGTTCAAAAAATCGTTTTTGCTCCACACCGCTTATTCGATTTCTAACCAGCTTATATGCCTTCTCACAAAATTTGAGTTCATTTGGTTGAAAATTGAGACTGCACAAGCCCGTCAAAGTTTGTATGGGAATTACTATGGGAAAACGATGTTTTTCATTCAATCAACCGTAGCATTTCCCCAAGTGCCCTAGTGGGTTAGTCGACCCTTGGTAATACTAGGCTACTATATCAGCTACAACTTTGCCGAAGACCGCATTCAAATCAGACGCCTCATTAATTAGTTACCGATTTTTATCCAGAATCGAAATCTTTACTCATGATGGTTAAACTATTCGGTGGGCATCACTGCATTCTGCAGTGGAACATAGTAGCCATGATTTCAGTATGCTATCTTTGGCGCCATATGCAGCAATGTTGCCTGCTGGGAAGCTGGAGGATCATAGCTAAAGTTTGCCCAGTTGGATACAAATCGATAACTAATTAATGGGGCGTCCGATTTGAATGCGGTCTTCGGCAAAGTTGTAGCATATAGAGTAGCCTAGTATTACCAAGGGTTGACTAACCCAATAGGGCACCTGTGGAAATGCTACGGTCGATTGAATGAAAAACATCATTTTCCCATAGTAATTCCCATACAAACTTTGACGGGCTTGTGCAGTCTCAATTTTCAACCAAATGAGCTCAAATTTTGTGAGAAGGCATATAATCTGGTTAGGAATCGAATAAGCGGTGTGGAGCAAAAACGATTTTTTGAACCACGCTAATACAGATGCTTCACAAACTATTAAAACATAGATAGTTTTTGAACGTTGAAAAAAGTTATCATGGATTGACACTTTTTGGATTTTTCTCGAAAAAAGGTAATTTTTTTACGTCAATGTCAATAAATTTTAGTGTTGATGTCCAAAGATTTTCCACTTCTGTTCTCAAGTTATCTCTAATCAGATATATTAGAGCCTTTCTAGATTGAAGAAAGAACACATTTAGCAATTTTTGTATGGTATTGTAAATTTGACTTATTTTCCTCTATATGGGTAAAAATTTCAACCCGGTATAACTTAATTCGCCGTGAGAAAATATTACAGTTTATAACGTTGTATTAAGTATCAATATATTGTTGATAAACGTTAGAAAATTCATTCAATTCGGTTCACTAGTTTCCGAGATATGACAGCTCAAAAATGCGTTGTCTAAAAAATAGTGTTTTACCCGAACGGTTCTAACTTCGCGAAAAATTATTCAATCGAGCCCAATTTTGTACCAATCATGCACATATAACAGGTTGATAAACAGTCAAAATTTGAGATTTTTTGATGCACTCTATGAAAAGTTACAGCATGTTGATTTTTTTTGTGGGAGAAAAAAAGTTGCCTATCCCAAACATTTTGGCCACCCCCTGTATATATGTATGTATGTATGTATGTAAAGGTAACCACTTATTGTTGCAGGGCACAGCCGTTAGACAATAGACTGTCCTCTCTACATGTGTGGATCCAGCTGAACTGCAGATTTTATTCAATCATCAATGTAGAAAATGATTATGACCTCAAGCCTGCTGTTCATCCAGCCATCACACCATATAGAAGGATGTCTCAATAAGTGGGAAAGGACTCTACCTTGCTCCGCAATATGTTGAAGATAAGAAGTTGGCAATTCCACTCTTCCCTTCCATATTACTTCACTCAGGCATCCTGTTAAATATATTTATTTATGGAATATGTTTCTATGATAACATTTAAAGTAGAAGAGACTTACCATTATCTTGACGTTCATAAAAATATAAGACAATCTTACCTTTTGTGACATTTATTGATTTTACTTAGTATTTATGCTTTCAAAATTGTATTATTACCTCCCAATACATTAATCCGATTGAAACCGACGGTGGTGTACTTCAAACCTGGTTTCAGAGAGCCGCTACCCCTCTCACTAAGTTTCATTCCTTCTTTTCCTTTTCCAATGCTTGTATGTTTTATCATTACTATCCTCATCTGATTCCCCATCCGAAATTTCACTATCCTCTTTTTTATAGATCTCATCTAACTTACTTTTCAGTTTTTCCCTATCCTTCGAAAGTTCTTCAAAGCTGTCCCTATTCATGTTTTCATATTTAAGAAAATCCTGTTCTAATGATTTTAGCCATGTGTGAGAGGGCCGTCCCTCTTTCTTTTTCCTATGATTTAGTTTAAAAGCTAACTTGAGAGGGTGGTTCATTTCTCTACGCATCACGTGTTGGCCACCCCCTGTATATATGAACAAAACCTAAATTGAAAAAAAAAAAAAACAGGGTCACCTAATTTTCCGGAAAACTCCAGTGGAAAACAATCTTTTTCCACAGACACCACCCACTTTGAAAAATCATAACTCAAGAACGAAGCATCGTAGACACATTTTTTTGTGAAATCTTAAACAAATTTTTTCAGCTATTCAAAAAATACAAAATGAAAATTTTCCAGATTCATCACAACTTGTTGTGGCTTATATTATTGAGTAACTTCGCTACTGTACAAGTGTACAAACCTAGATGTCGACAGAGGATTGATTCAAATCAGATGTCATCCGCTTTGCACTCCATCGCAACTGTTGTTTCGGGGTAGAGTGTAGGGCTCTAACGCAGCGACTATCGGTTTGAATCTGGTGGATGTCTTTTTTTATTTCATTTGCACTTCATATTCATTGAATTGGTTAATTTAATTTAGTTGTCTATGAAAATTTGCTTACAATGATGTTTTTGCTAAAATGACAAAAATAAATCCTTAGAACATCAAGCTACTGAAATGAACTTCAAGGAACTAGAAAGTTCCAACAAAGTTCTGAGTACCATCTTAAGCAGCTTTCAAGTTCCATGAAGTTCAGGTAAAGTTCCGAATGAAACTTTCTGGCTACTTAAGAGGCTAACAATGAGCCTTGCTTTAACTTATGTGCGAAGCTCCAGCAAGGCTCATTGTTTGCCTCTTAAGCAGCTAGAAAGTTCCGTTCGGAATTCTATCTGAACTTTGTGGAACTTGAAAGTGCATTTTGTCATGGGAAGCAGAACTTTTGGATACTTGGGATGTTTTGAAAATAAATGATATTTCTACGCCTGTTTGTGAAAGACATGTGTTGCTAATCTACTCAAAAAAGCTCACTCCAATGCAGTCGCCGACAAACGATGATAAATCTTTGTCTAGTAACCAATAGTTTCTCAACCTCACATAATTCAAACTAATATCTAATCGGTTCGTAGTCTAGTTCAACAATGCTCATATAAATAACCCCTACCGACAATAGACAAAACTATCAGAATTAACTTCCATTATCCAAGTTTTGCTTCATTTACGCCTTTACACGAAGCCTAAAAGTCCCTCGAACTTATCCTACCAAAGTTAGAATTCTTCCATTGTCTCTGTTCATACGTTCAACATACCAGGGAAAAAACACACACCAAACCCCGAAAGCCTAACAAAACCAAAGTCAACTCCATTTGCCGAGCAAAGTTTTTCCTTTCCAGGAAATGCTTTGCCTACTACGACGACGACGACGGCAACGTTAACAGCATAACCTACTAGGATAGGAAGATGAACCCAGTTCCAAAATTTGCCCGAGTTTTCCCTGCGTTCCCTCCCTCACACGTCGCAAACGAGTTTTCCCCACACGAGGGACGATGGGAAAAAGGGCAATCTAGAAAATAGTTTCGGTCTGACTTTCCCCGACCAGCTATGTGGATAGAGCGAAGAAAAAAGAAAAACTCCGTTTCGCTGCAGCCCGAGGAAATTACCTCATCTATCTTGCGAGTGAGTGAAACCACTTTAAGATGCGCCACCAAACCAACCAACCAAGGAGCCCAACTTCCAAGTGTTCCGCCGCACTCAAAAAAACGGGCGATAAGTGTGTTTCCATGCCATCGCCGAAATTGCCGTGCATCAACGGTCTGCTGCGTCGACGACGACCCGAATGCACTTTCCGGAGTTTTTCTTTTTGTCTATCTAGGAACATCCCGATTCTCGGCGTGGTGGATGAGAAGATGCAGATACATTTTGCTAGATTTTAAACCATGTGGCAGCAACATATCGCTTCAAGGTGGAACACCTCACAAGATAAGAGGAAGTACATCAGTGCCAGAAAAAAAAACAGTCAGAGTTGGGTCGTGTGGATCGGCCTCTGGCAGGTCTATGAAGGACAGAAGGTTCCCACTGTAATCCGAGAAAATCATTTTATGAAATTAAGTGTCTGTTGATATTTTCAGATTACCGATATACAGAATACCTCCAGTCAAGATCCAGTTTTTTTGGAAGATTTTCATCATTGAATCAAGAGATTGGGAACCACTGAGCACGCTATGCAGAGTGAGCTCCCAAGGTATCTAAGAGACCTCAATTGCCCCCATAGCTACGCGCTGCTCACCTGAGTTGTCGGATTTTCGTGTTTTCCTGCATGCACTATCTCAAGACAATTCGGATGCCAGAGCCAAGAATGACTGCAGCAGTGTGCACTGTAGCACATTTGAAGAGGAAAAACTTGTCCAACTTTTATCGCGAAGCGATTCTCTTAAAACGCTTGAGACGAGACCTTTTGGAGGGATCTATCCTGGAAGCGCGCTGATCCGGAAACGTGTGGGAGTGACGTGGCGTGGATGTGTTGCTAAATCGTGCTGGAATTTGTTTTCGATGCGGAACAGCGGAAGGAATGTGCAGAACACCTTAAACTATTCACCTGGGGTTGAGGCAGTTGAGATCTTCTAACGCCTGCAGTCTTTAAAAGTCCTGTTCCGAAGTAGTGTCATTCAAGGAGAAAAGCAGCGTTGAAACTTCAAACACTAAATCAAATTCCAAAGATTATGAGCTGAATCCTTAGTTTGTGTTCCAATAAGAATCAATATTTATCAATAGTGTTCGAGTCCGATTCCACCGTTTGGGGTCAGATGGGTCATATTAGCGAACCTCCTATGAAGAGGTGTATAAAATCAGGGACATTAGATAGCTGTATAGTCTCTTTGGCAAGGTTGTACCACCAGATGATAACAATTCGGAAAAATACTATGACTCATATTTAGCTACACCATAGAGCATTTTTTGTATGAAAAAAATTGTCATTTTTGACCGGATGCTTTTTTAATTTGAATGATATTATGTTCATGCGATGGATTTTAAGAATCATTCACTTTTACACATAATTATTTTCCTAACCTTACTTTTGAAAAGGGTGATTCTCAAATTTTGACCTATTATATGTGCCTTATTTTTAGTTTGGTTTAAGTTTTAGTTTGATTGGTTAATCTTTTGCGAAGTTAGAACCGTTCTCGTAAATCACTATTTTTAGACAACCAATTTTTAAACTGTCATATCTCGGAAACCAGTGAACTGAACGAATGGAATTTTGAACGTCAATCAACTATATAAATGCTCAAAAAGTCTTTAAAAATTGGACACTTTTTGAACGTTGAAAAAAGTTATGATAGATTGACATGACTGATTTTCTACTTCTGTTTTCTAGATATATTTAATGAGATATATTTAAGCCTATTTGGATCTAAGAAGAACACATTTAGTAATTTTTGTGTGGTGTTGTAAACTTGATTTATTTTCCTGAATATGGGTGAAAACATCAAATCGATATACCTTTATTCGTCGTGAAAATATTATATTTTATTACATCGTATCAAGTATCAATGCATTGTCAAAGAATGCTCAAAATTTTATTAAATCGATTCACTGGTTTCGGAGATATGAGAGTTAAAAATTGGTTGCCTAAAAAATAGTGTTTTACGAGAACGGTTCTAGCTTCGGGAATGATTAACCAACCAACCCGATCGTCCTGCACTTGGTCGACCCACCCGCGCTCCGCGTCTTCTTGTACCGGTCGGATGACTCTCGAGAACCATTTTAGTCGGGTTGCTATCCGACATCCTGATGACGTGACCCGCCCACCGTAGCCTCCCGATTTTCGCGGTATGGACGATGGTTGGTTCTCTCAGCAGCTGATACTGCTCGTGGTTCATTCGCCTTCTCCATGTCCCGTCTTCCATCTGCACTCCGCCGTAGATGGTAAGCAACACCTTCCGTTCGAAAACTCCAAGGGCACGTAGGGTCCATGTTTCGTGCCCATAGAGGACTACCGGTCTAATCAGCGTTTTGTAGATAGTTAATTTCGTGTGACGGCGAACTTTATTCGATCGTAGAGTTCTGCGGAGTCCAAAGTAAGCACGATTTCCTGCCACAATGCGCCTCTGAATTTGTCTGCTGGTGTCGTTGTCGGCGGTCACCAGTGAGCCCAAGTACACGAATTCTTCATCCGCCTCGATTTCATCACCGTCGATATGAATTCGGGGTGGCGGGCGCGGTGATTCCTCCCTGGAGCCCTTTGCCATCATGTACTTTGTCTTCGACACATTAATGACTAATTCGATTCGCCTGGCTTCACTCTTTAGTCGGATGTACGTTTCCGCCATCGTCTCAAATTTACGAGCAATAATATCAATATCATCGGCGAAACCAAGCAGCTGAACGGACTTCGTGGAAATCGTCCCACTCGTGTTTATCACCGCTCTTCTTATTACACTCTCTAAAGCAATATTGAACAGCAAGCACGAAAGACCATCACACGCTATGTCTGAACCAGCAGATTATAAAAATTAAATGTACATCGGGTTTCTTTCCATAAAACATCAGTATTCAAGCTATATTTTCATTTGCAGAAGGTTTTGAAATATTCTATCGGTGAAAATTTTTCCATACATTTTGTATGGGAGAGAAATTGACCAAAAATGAGGATTTCAAGCAAATTTGTATGAAAAACGGTCAAAAAGATGGAAAAATCAAAATTTCCCCGATAGAATATTTTGAAACCTTCCGCAAATGAAAATATAGCTTGAATACTGATGTTTAATGGAAAGAAACCCGATGTACATTCAATTTAGATAATCTGTTGGTTCAGACATAGCGTGCATCACCTTGCCGTAACCGTCTGCGAGATTCAAAGGGACTCGAGAGTGTCTCTGATACTCGAACTACGCACATCACTCGATCCATCGTGACCTTGATCAATCGTATCAGTTTATGATCTGCCATAGCTGTTCTCGATCGATTGTATCATACGCCGATTTGAAATCGATGAACAAGTGATGCGTGGGCACGTTGTATTCGCGGCATTTCTGCAACACCAGGCGGATGGCGAATATCTGGTCCGTTGCAGCGCGTTCACCCATAAATCCAGCTTGATATTGCCCCACGAACTCTCTTACAATCGGTGATAGTCGACGGCATAAAATTTGAGAGAGTACCTTGTAGGCAGCGCTCAGTAGTGTGATCGCGCGGTAGTTCCCGCAATCCAACTTGTCGCCCTTTTTGTAGATGGGACACACGATAGCTTCCATCCACTCCTCTGGTAATACTTCCTGCTCCCAAATCTTGGTAAAGACCCAGTGTAGTGCTCTCACCAGTGCTCCTCCACCGTGTTTCCAGTAACTCGCTTGGTAGTTGATCTGCTCCAGCGGCATTGTTGTTTTCAACCGGCTAACCTCCTCTTCAATCTCTTGGAGGTTAGGGGCTGCCATCTTTCGGGCTGGAAATCTTTCGTCCTGCGCACGTACTCCTAGATCTGTTATCGCGCCACCTTCGGTGCTTGCAACGTCGCCATTGAGATACTCATCGTAATGCTGCCGCCATCTCTCGACCACCTCACGCTCGCTTGTGAGAATATTCCCGTGATTATCTCGGCACATTTCGGCTTGTGGCACAAAATGAGTACCAGAGGTTGCGTAATAGAGTCACTTGCGTGATCTGTAAGGCTAAATCTGATTACCTCTCAACAAAGTTAGAGTCATCACTGTCTAGCAAAGAATTGTGGAAGAAATTAAAAAAAATAAATGTTACAAATTCAAAAAGCGATGCAGAATTCTGTAATACTAGCGATGAAATAAATAATTACTTTGGCGGTAACTTTACTCGTGAATCAGAATTTCATTCAATACCACCGCTTAACGCATATGGTTTCAAATTCATTGCGTGTAGTGAGTTGGAAGTTTCATCAGCAATTTTCGCTGTTTCTTCAAACGCTGTTGGTTTAGATGGCATGTCTCTAAGGTTTATTAAGACTATTTTACCTTATGTTATTACTCCAATTACCCACCTTTTTAACTTATTAATTACTACAGCCAAATTTCCTAGAGCGTGGAAAACTGCCAAGGTCTTACCAATTCGCAAAAAGTCGTCTGGAAATAGTTTGGATAACCTTCGACCGATCAGTATCCTATGCTCTCTTTCGAAAGCATTCGAAAAGATTTTGAAAGTTCAAATCCAAGATTATGTGAAACGATACGATTTTCTCAGTCCTTACCAGTCTGGATTTAGATCAGGGCGCAGTACAACATCCGCCTTACTAAAAGTACACGATGATATACATCAAACTATTGATAAGAAAGGTGTAGCATTCTTGCTTCTGATCGACTTCTCTAAAGCCTTCGACAGGGTCCCACATGTTAAACTTCTAAAAAAGCTCTCAACACAGTTCAATTTTCACCGGAATGCAGTAGAGTTGATGAAATCCTACTTGAACCAACGCATGCAAGTGGTGGAAGCAAATGATAATCTTTCGAAACCAATCTCTATTTTATCAGGTGTACCCCAGGGTTTAGTTTTAGGCCCCCTGCTGTTCTCTCTGTTTATAAATGACCTTCCAGCTGTGTTGAAATCATGCTTAATACATATGTTTGCTGATGACGTACAGCTTTACCTTTGTACTACAAGTAATGACCTTGGAAACATAGCGCTGTTGATAAATTCAGACCTCAAACGTGTTCAACAATGGTCCGAACATAATCTTCTACCCGTAAATTCTTCTAAAACATAGGCTATGTTTATCTCTAGATTACAAACACGTCCATCTCTACCTGTTTTACTTATTAATGATGAAATTATTGAATATGTAGATAGAGCTACAAACTTAGGAATTATATTTCAAAATAATCTTGAATGGAACTTTCAAGTTAATTCACAATGCGGGAAAATATATGCTGGTCTTCGCCACTTGAAACTTACTGCTTCAATGCTTCCGGTTACTACCAAGTTAAAGTTGTTCAAGTCGCTAATATTACCTCATTTCGCATATGGTCTGGAATTGATTTTAAATGTTACTGTTGCTAGTTACAATCGCCTTAGAGTTGCTCTGAACCACTGCGTACGATGGATTTATAATCTCAATAGATATGCAAGTGTAACGCATCTACAGCGCCATCTTTTAGGCTGCTCTTTCTATAACTATTTTAAACTACGCTGCTATACTTCTTTGTTTAGAATAATTAATCATGGACCTCAATACCTAGCTGATAAGCTGCAACCTTTTAGGAGCAATCGTGTAAGACATTATGTTCTATTGCATCACAACTCGTCACACTATGGCAATACCTTTTTTGTACGTGCCATCATTCTATGGAATCAGCTTCCTAACGAAATTAAAGTTTTGCGAGCTGCAGCAAGTTTTCGTCGTGAGTGTTTGAGCTGGCTCAATGAGGGGAATTGAAGTGAACGAGGCAACTAATCAACAAAGTAGAGTATAGTTTAAATTTGTTTTTTTAAATATATATATATATATATATATATATATTGAAATGAATTAGCTTGAGTATATGAAAGTGGTTGAACAACATTAAGATACCGATTGTAGTAATTTTATAAGGGTGAACCCTTACGCTACAAGTATTTGGCAAATAAATAAATAAATAAATAAATAAATAAATAAATAAATAAAGCCTCTGCGCGAGCGGTTCAGCTTCTCGTAGAACTTTCGTGTGTCCTTAGCGTGGTACAGCTCTTTAATCACTTCGTGATCTCGTTCTTCTTGCTGGTGCTTCTTCATCCGGATGACTGAGTTCTGTCTGTTCCGCGCCCGTCTGTAATGTTTAGGTTGAACTCGATTATCCGGAGACGAGTTCTAAAGTTTCGCAAGCATATATCTTGGGAACGGAATTTTGCATAATGTTGAAATTTTGTCATTTTGTAAAGCTTTTGATTGACAACCATAAAAAATTTCAGCTTTGTACATCAATCCTCAAACGCCCTTGGTAGTCCGATATTTCTACAAAAAAGAGAAGGATGAAGAAGTCGTTCCGCAAGAACATCAAGAGCCTGAGATGATGGAGGAAGAAGGCAAGGCGGAACAGTCTGGCGAATTTGGCCAAATTGCCCGTCGAGATGACCGAGATGAATCGATGCACGCTGTAGCAAGTGAGCTGGAGCGCTGAAGAAAACCAACGTCTGGCAGCTGATGACCTGTCCTAGGGAGGTGAAACCGCTCAAATCCAAATGGGTGTTCAAGATAAAGGAAGATGAAAACGACAGTCCAGTTCGCTACAAAGCTCGGCTTGTGGCGAAAGGATACCTCCAAAAGCAAGAATAGGACTATGAAGAGACCTACGCCCCGGTGGCTCGGCTGGCTACTATCAGGACTGTTTCGACAATTGGTGTACATCGGCGATACTATGTATTTCCATCAGATGGATATCCGCACAGCGTTTCTACACGGCTGTTTAAAGGAAACAATATACATGGAGGTTGCGGATGGCGTACCAGCGAAGTCTGGTCACGTCTATCCATTGCTAAAACATTTGTACGGCCTAAAGCAGTCGCCTAGATGTTGGAACGACCGATTCAACGACGCACCCCTTCAGATGGACTTCAAGAGATCGAGACAGGATTATTGCCTGTAAACAAGGCTGGACGATGGAGATGAACTCATCTTGATTTTGTACGTAGATGACCGTAATTTGAAGTCGATCTTGGAGCTGAAGAAAACGTTTAGCTTCGATGTTCGAGATGGTGGACTGTGGAGAGTTGCGACAGTTTTTGGGGATGAAGATCTTCTACAACCGCGGAGAAGGACAACTGCAGTTATCTCAAGATGCCAGTATTGAGAAGTGTATGATCTCTTTTGGAATGTCCGACTGTAACCCAGTTAGAACCCCAATGGAGAGAGGCTTGATGCTAAATCGAGAAAGCGACGAAGTAAACAAACCATACTGACAGTTGCTTGGGCCACTCATGTACGTGATGCTGAGCGTTTGACCGGTTATTTGCTATCCTGTCGGTTATCTCGGACGATTCCAACAAAAACCATCCAATGAGCGTTGACAAGCCCTGAAACGAACAGTTCATTAGGCGCCGTCCACAAATTACGTAACGCTCTAGGGGGAGGGGGGAGTACGGTCGAGCGTTACGGCCCATAAAAAAAAATAGGTGTTTCATACGAAAAAGCGTTACGAAGGGGGGGGGGGGTGTTCGAAAAATGTCGATTTTAGCGTTACGTAATAAATGGATGCTGCCTACCTGTAAGGCACGAAGGATCTGTTGTTGCAGTTCAAGCGCGACCGGAGTCATTCCTAGGTGGAATACGCTGACGTAGACTAGGAATTGGACACTGAGGACAGGAATTCGATAAGCGGATATCTGTTTCAAGTTTTTGGATGTACTGTAACCTGGTGCCAACTTCGTCTAGCGAAGTACGCGGAGTACGCGGAACTTAGTGCAGCAATTGCCGAATGCCTACACGAAGCACTAAAAATACCTATTTTGGGCTTATTTTACCCAAAAGTAAGTATATTGGTTAAACTTGTTTTCTCTTTCTTTCTCACCGATGTTGTCAAACACAAAGCGAGCTGCATCAACCCACCGGGGGTAGTTCGCCCAATAAGTTTATTTTGAGTAAAAGCTGTTTTTGTCAAATTTAGGTTGAAAAAACTTTATTGGTTGAATTGGCCTACTCTTGAGAATTTTTTGTACTGGAGTTAAGGGAAACTATCTAGTGTGAGTTTATTCGATTTACTTAACGTTGAAGCATTCGTCATTGAAATCATCGTCACATTTGAAAGCAGTTTTTTCGTTCAAATCAAACAGTTTTGCAACGAAAATGGATTCACTGCATTCCACATGAGGAATGTAATGCAGTGAATACATTTTCGTGCTCATTGTTTTGACTTACAACGAAAAAACTGCTTTTCTATTTCTGAAAAATGATGACGAATGCTTGAGCCTTAAACTTGAGTTATTGGGCCGAACTTTGGGGTTGCGTCAAAAGAACTCAAATTTGAGTAGTTTGGCGGTTCCGTGTATGGCTACTAGGAACTCTTAAAGATCTGTATTAAGGCGAAACTGGAAGCATTTCCTCACTTTTTTGGTTTTTGATTTTTTATTAGATAACGAAACAATACTTTCAAAATCGGTTTTCATACATGTAACGTATGGATCAAGGTATCTCCTGATTTTTTTTTGTGGAGGAAAATGTAAGGTACCCCGGAGCAAAAAAGTGCTAATTTGGTTTTGTCATGCCTAAAATTTCTGAACACAAATTATTTGGTAATTCCAATGGATCCGAAAGACGTTATCGGTATATTTATTAACTTATTAACGTGCATTGTAACTGTTTTAAAATATTTGAGTTTCATATATTATGCATATACTGAAAAGTGGAGCAGATCTGCATTTACTGCGTTTCACGGGGCAAGTGGGACCTATTCAGAGTTTTTGTTCATAAGACTTAATATAAGCTGTTGCAAATAAGGTAACATAAATCATAAATATATTTTACGAATAGCTATGCTTAGTGATAAAAATTATAAGACTTCTGTGGTATCGTGCATAAACTACGTAACACAAAACATAACAAATCATTGGGGGAAAAAACGTGTGAACTCTAGCTGCTCGTGCAAAATATTTTATTTTATACAAAAAGCGCCATAAAATGAAGTGACAAAAGATTTCGAAACTTGCTCTTTATATTACATAGCTGATAAATTTCGCCGGTAAGAAATCTGGGGTTTCAAGATTTTCAGTAACATCTCCCTTACATAATCTACGACTATTAAATAATGTTTTTTTTTGGCCGTTTTCCTATTTTTATTTTTCATGGCCGGTTCCTGAATGCTCAGACGACCTCTGAGCATACGTTAAATGAAAAAATAATGGAAGTTATTCAGAGCAAAACATGGAAAGTATATATATCTTCGAAAAAAAAAGTTTTACCCAAGGTTTTACCATTTTAAACAAGAACTTCATCATCTAAATAGCGGTAATGAAGTATAATTCAACAGTAGATTACTTAGGGCGCCAATTTTTATTGACTTTCGTACTAATTTCGTCTTATGCTGGACAAGATGAGATCAACCTATAAAATTATGTTTGTTTATTCTAATAGTTCTCACTTGCCCCAGATAGCGAAATACACAGGGGCAAGTGAGAGCAGTAAATTAAAGGTAATAAATTAAAATCATATACAGCTCATTCGCTTAAAATCGTTTGCAGGAACTCCAAATATTATCCTGAAACCGAAAAAGTATTGGTGGATTAAGAAATGTATTTTTAAATGACGAATGTAGTAGAGCACGTCAACTCACCTAATGAATTGAAAATAATATATGAACAACAATAACATAAATGGTCTCTTTATGGTTGAAACCATAACAATTTATGTATTCAAAATATCCGTAGGTGTGATATCTATGTTTTCCATGAAGAATGTTAGTCTTTAAAATGAATAATAAAAAAAATTATAGCTGTAGCTCTCACTTGCCCCGGGGTACCTTATTTCGTTTTTGCGTTTTTGTCATTAAAAAAAAATAGTTTCTGAAAAAATGGAAAACATTTTCCGCCACAAAAAATCAAAAGATACCTTGATCCATACTCTACATGTGTACGAAAACTGATTTTGGAATATTGCTTCGTTATTTAATGAAAAATCAAAAACTAAAAAAATGAGGAAATGCTTCCAGTTTCGCCTTAATCTGCCAAACCTGTCACTAATAATCTGTACATTTTAAACAATCTCCTTTAATCGAGTAAGGGCTCACTTAGCAAAGTTGTAGTTGAGTAATGTGAACCAATTTGTGACAACACACCACAACAACCAGGACTTTTAAGGCTAATGGCTAGTTTCCACTTCGTACGTACTGTGCAAAAAGATAGGACAAGTAATAGTCAAGTAATGATTCCGCTTCAAAATTACTTGTGCAGTTCGCAGATGGCAAGTAAGGAAAAAAGTGTAACACTCGTAATGCCTCCCGTGCGAATCAAATGGAGCTGTCACTTTTCCTTGCGGAAAAATAGTCCGCGCTATTATTCCGTAAGGAAAAGTAACATTTCTTCCAATACTGGATCAGTTGTCAAAATTACTTGCGGAAAAAGGTGGAATTTTACTTGAGCGCTCTACTTGAGCAACAAGAAACCAAGCTTAAATAGGTATAATGCGCCCTAAGTAAATGAGGCGGTGCCGGCACCGCTCAAACGTCAAATTTCGTGTGAGAGTAAGCAGGTGAGTATAAATTCGTGCAGTAATCCATAGGTAGTGGATGAGATATCGTTGTCCCTAGAAGGCTAGTAGCCTTTGACGGATTGAAGGAGGGTGATGCGCTGTCGAACTTGTTATTTAATATTGATCTGTCATTTCTGTCTAGAGGCGACGCCGATTTACAGGGCTTTTCATATGACAGGCCCGTGTATGCATTTGATCACAAATGTTGAACACAAGTTACTAACACGGACCTGTCATCTCCATAGACGAACTGTCAAAGACTAGAAAATCGACTGAGTTGAAGACGCCAAATGAAAAGGCCCATTGTTCATTTTACGAGCCGAATTTATGAATGAAATTATGGTTAGTACCATGGGTAGTACGCAGATAGCAAGAAATTTGGGCTTTCCCGATGCGTGTAAAATTCAGTCAGGGAATCGCTAAAGAAATAATAAAGCGTCGCTTTATTCCGCATCCTAGTACGGAGCTGAAACGAAACGTCAAATCAATTGGGACTTGCTGTGTTAAATTTCTTGACAATTCCGGTCACGGAAAAATAACGCACTGAACGAAAATTACTTGAGCGATTCCGTTTGAAGTGCATACCTCGCATAAAACGTGAAGTTCAATATCAATATCAACAATGACGTCGTTTCACAAATCGGCTCATTCATATATCTAAAATTGAACGACGCCTAAATCAAAGATGTCCGATGAAATGCAGCAGTGAACCAAGTTAATCAAACCAAGTTCCAAAAGTTTTGCATTCCATTTACGGAGTCGCATAGATTTGCTCCTACAGCACTGCGAAAATCTATGCAATCATTTTGGATCAATAGATTTTTCCCATCTCGTCCAGAATCTCGAATAAAGACCCTGCGCTCTACTCGGTAAAAATTCAGTTGTTACACGAAACGACAATAGAGAGAAAAATAACTGCATTGGCTGGTGACACGGTTCGGCACCACTATCGGTACGTGACACAGTCCTCCGCATAGTTTGGTAGTTTCCAAATAAACCACCACAAACAGGACCAACGATTTTCCCATGGACGTCCTTTCTGTCGCTGCCTTTACTGTGGGCCAATGGACAACCGAGAATACACCTTGCCAACGGTAAACATGCATCTAACTATGGGCATGCATAGTTACATGGCTGTAGTGAAAGTGCAGCGCATAGTGTCCCGAACCGCACCACGTGAGCCCCACAATCAATGGACGACAGGGAACGATACCACAAAACAGCAGAAGAGAAAAAAAAAGTATGACAGCTCAGCAAGCGGCAAGTCAATTTTGCCAACCCAGCAAAGGCACACTTCGATTGAATGTGATGAAAATTTAAATTCGTGTCTCACCGTAAACTTTTTTTCTCTGGTCTGTTACATTGGACTTATTTCCTTCGTTCGTCGTATCTCGTTCGCCTGCTCAAAAGGAGACGAAAAGTTTACTTACTCGCCGTGTTCTCCTGGTCCATCCTAGGGGTCGGAATGGCAGAAAATAAGACAATCCCTCCTATCGTGCGCCTCGGCAATCGGATCGGTACTCAGCTTCAAGCGGTCTAGTGTATGTATTCTGAACCAAGCGTGCCATGGCTAGGGACTTTTCAATCTGATTAAATTTTCATAGATAATGTGACTCTGGTGACTGAAATCGGTCCTCTAGCTCCGACGTGGCGTGGCCTGCTTCGATGGTTCGGAATCAGATTTGCTTGGTAGCCAATGGTTTGGCAAAACCGCAATCGGGACACACCGAGAGGAGGTTTGTTTTTCGGACGGAGGAGACAGGAGAACGGCGAAAGAAAGTGCACACGTGTACTTTCCGGAATTTGCCTGCGTACATCCACCCAAGGCGGTGTGTGGATTTACTGGGCTCATTCAAATGCCAATATCCGTCGATTACGGGTTGGGTATGAAATCTGAAGTGGAGTTCCACTTCCAAAGCTTACCGGACGAGACTACCTGCAAAGCGGATATGACACCTGCGGGGATACTAAAATGGAATCCCGGCTTGATCTGCTTATTTGAATAAACAGCGAAAGGCTGGCTGCCATGCACGGTGAGTGACGACCTTGAATATGGCACGTGTTGAAGTATTGAGTTTAATACATGTTTTAACCGAAGCTTTACCAGATATTTTCAATTTGAAATAAACTGCTCTTCTTAAATCGCGTTATCTAGGGATATTTGGATTGTTTAACAATGAATATGCATATGTCTTAGAGGCTGTCCATTTATTTTGTAAGGCCATGGAGTATTTTTAAGGATTACTTCAGGTAATTTTTGATGTATTTCTGTTGTGGTTCTTCAAGGGATTTAACTTGGGGTTTCTCTATGGATCTCTGCGAGAGTTTTCTCGACGATTCCCATTTTAAACCTTACTGATGATCCTCAAAGCATTTCATTTCTACAAGAATTGTGCTTGAAGTTCCGCCTGAGATTACCTTCACCATACCTTCAAGAATGTCTTCAGAAATTTCTACAAGAATTCCTTCAGGAAGACCTGTGGTGATTCCTACAGGAAATGCTACAAAGACTTCTTCAGCAGTTCCTTCTAGAATTCTTTTAGAAATTTCTCCTCGTATTGTTCTGGGTAATCTTACAATCCTTTAGGAATTTATCCAAGGGTTGCTTTATGAATTCCTACCATATTTCCTTCAGTTATTCCTCTGAGATTTTTTTTCAGGGATTCCTCCATATTTTTTTCGACGATTTTCTCCAGTTCTTAGTATACATGTTTAAAAGTATTTATCCCTCGAGCATTTGCGTCTTTGACTACCTGCAGCGACGCCACGCTCCCTGAACCACATGCGTGCATTTTTTATGGTGCGTGTACTCAGTACACGACGCGACCGCTCCCGGGTTAACCAAATATTGATCCAACAATTTCTTAGGAAATAAAAAAAAAATGCAGAAATTTTATCATGCATTTCATTTTTCTCTCAAAATATCTTTTAAAATTCCTGTAGTAATTGCTTCGGCAACTTATTCAAAGACTTTTCATGAACTCCTCCAATAATTTCTTCAGTTATTCTTCCAAAAATGCCTGCAAGCATTACTTAACATATTTCTTAATGAACTTTTCCAAGGGATCTTTCAGTAATATCCTCAAGGATTCTTTAAAAAAATCCTCCATAGATTTGCTAAGTAATTCCTCCAAGTACTTCTTTAAAATTTGCAGAATTCCGTCAAGCTTTTATTCTAGTCTACATAAATACAGCCAAAAAATCCAAGAAAATGATTAAATCGACTACCACTATCATTTTCCTTGTCATTGGAGCATGCTTGGAGTATATCAGAGATGTGTTACTATTCAATGCGTGGCCAGACCTAATGTGCAGTGTTATTTTATGTCATTGTGGATATCAATTCCAAAATAGATTTTACATTTAAATCACAGTACGGGAAAATCTTGTAGTACCTACCGCTTTTTTATTCAAAAGAATATAAGAGAATCGGTTGGAGTGACGGTGCTAAGAAGATTAATGTCACTCCATGGGTCCTTTACGTCATGAGATGGGTCACAAGTATTTCTACTCTATTTCAACTTTATGTCTGAAAAGCCTTGGCTCAAGCGGCAATGCTCGCCGTCTGAAATGAGAAAGAATACCCTTTTAATTCCAACTAAGCATTTACATCCTATGACAGATCCGTATTTCGACCTGAACTGTAAGCTCGTCTTCAGTGTCTCGTACTTACTCGACTTCGAATTCAGAAAGGGTTGAATCTCGATCATCCTTGAAAGCACCGAAGATGGTCACGGGACACGATCTTGTAGTTTTACGTTACTAAACCATGAATATCCAACCATAGCATTCAGCCTAATATTCAAACTCTCTCGATTTTGGAGTCCACGATCTATTTCATGAAACGATATTTCCAGTGGTTGTAATTAAGTTTTGAAAATAAAACGCGTCCACTCGTGAGCTACAGCGGTAATTCCTTCAACTTTTCCTTCAGAGTCTTCTCCTAGGCTTCTCTTAGAATTCTTTCAGAGACTTCTGCAGCAATCCCTCCAACAAGGGTTCACGAACTCCAGCACGAATTCCAATTCCAATTGAATTTATTCAACTATTTTTTCAGAGATTCCTTCACATATTTCTCCAAGGAATAATCAAAAAAAAATCCAATAGTTCCTCATGAATTCCCCCAAGTAGTCTTCCAGAAATTCCTTCAAAATTTTATTCATAAATAGCTTTAACTGTTTTCTCAGAAAAACTTCAAAAGTTTTCTCATCCAATGATTATTTCGGAAATTCTTACAAAGATTTGTTTTGGAATTTCTCGAAGGATTCCACTTTGTTACCCTTTTCAACATTATATACGACTTATTATTAGCTGGGGGAACAGGGATACCAATTGATTTTTTATTTTCAAGAATCAGTGACAGGTTTTTTAAAAATCTGTATTTGTCTGCATTTTCAAACTTTTTGTTGTTCAAACCGATTTTACACTAAAGATGTTTTTTTTGTAAGAAATGCACACAGTTGACAAACGTTACGCCTGTGATTCGCAAACATGTTATATATGACATAATAATGAACATTTACATTTAAGAAAACCTAAAGTTTCGTCCAGCCTAAACCAACCGTCAAAAGTACTTGATAATGAAAATTCTTGCCATATTGAAAATCTGACAAGTTTGATGAAATCATTTGTTTCTAGAGTTTTGATGGCAGTAGGGTAGGTTAGGCAATTGTTGTACAGCTAAAAACGCGCCAATAGTTCCACACTCCATGTTTTTCTTATCAAGTGAGAAACAATTAACGATTTACTCTATAATTTTATTAGGTTCCAAAAGTTTGACCAATTTCCAATCTTAAACGTGTTTTTTTAGATTATTCAGTTGTCTAAAAATTGATTGATTGATTGATTTGTCTTAAAGAGACTTTCAGCCATTGTCTAAAAATGTTATGACCAAACTTTATGTTTCAGATTCATTTTGATGTTGAAGTTAGAAAAAAAAACTGCCCAAAATCAAATGAGAGAAGTTTTAATAATTTGGCGTGGACTTTTCCAGACATTACATTCAAAATATCATATTCATGACATAAAAATTTATGTCATGAATCATAATTTAAAACATTAGGGGGATTCACTAAACAGCGTAAACTGATTAACCTGATTAAACGCCGCGATCACCAAGGCAATCTTTGATTATTTCACTCGCAAAATCATGAAACATTTCAAATAAGCAGAAAATCGTGGCTTACGCAGCAATTTAATCTGTTTAGTTAGTACCCCTATAATCATTTTTATTTTGTATTCAAAATTTTTGCCTGTTTCAGATTACTTCAAAAATGATTGATATTTGCTCTTCATTAATTACCATAAAACTGTCAGTTTAGATTAAACAAAAATCACCAAAAAATAAGAAATAAATCACGAAATTGAAATTATTATAGGATTTCAGGAAGATATTCCTAGAGGAATTCCTGGTTATTCTGTAGAGAAATTCCGAGAGGAATCCTCGGAGGAATGACTTAAGGAATTCCTGGAGGAACCCTTGAAATAACTTCAACGAATTCCTAGGGAAATCACTGGAGAAACCCCTGGAAGAACCCCAGGAGGAATCCATAGAAGAGTTTCTGGGCGAATTCTTGGAGGAATTTCTGGAGAAATCCCTGGGGGAGTTCCCGGAGCAATTCCTGGAGGAAATCCCGAGGCAATTCCTTGACATTTCCTGGAGGAATACCTGAAGGAATTCTTAGAGGATTTTTTGAAGGAATTCCTGGGAAACGCATAGAGGAATTCCCGGAGCAATACTTGAAGGAATTCCTGGAGGAATGCCTGGAGGAATCAATGAAGGATGAATTCCTGAAGGAATCCATGGTGGAATCTCTGAAAAAAAAAAAACCATGGGGTAACTCCTGGAGAAGCTCTTGGAGGAATTTCTAGATTTAATCCAGAAGAAATGCCTAGAAAAAGCCCGCCCTCATTTATGGGGATATAAAAAAATGCATTCAAAAAGCATAAAAATAATCAGCATAAAAATGTTTTAGTGTACAAAAAGTTTTCAAATTGGCATTTTTGGACTGCGGCTATCTTTATCATATAAAATTCAGCCAACATTACTAGCATACTACAAAGCATTTTAAGTTATATTAGAAAATATTTTCTAACAACAAACATTTAAATTTATTCAATTTAAGTTATTTCTGTATATTGGGGCAAGATGCTAAGAATTTCTGGAGGAATGTCTAGAAAATACCTGGAGGAATGCCTGGATGAATTCCAAAATCGATTTCTGAAGGAATCTCTCTAGGAATTCCTGGAAAAATCGCTGGATAAATTCCGGGAGAGTTTTTTGGGTGAATTTCTGAATTACTTGTGGGATGTCTTGAGGAATTCCTGCACACTACGGAAAAATCAAAATTACTCGTGATGTGAATTTATTGCATAGAACGTAATCAATTAAATGACATAAACTTATAGGTCTTTTGACTTAATTATACGTCTTTCTTGTAAAATTGAGTTCGATGCTACGTAAACTATTTGTGAATCGTGCAACATTACATTTCATTTGACGAAAAATTCAGTTAAATGGGACAGAAAATTATGTCACTTGGGTGTTTTTATTTACGTCATATGTGCCGCTTGCATATGTGCATCCAAGTGATGCAAATTTACATGAGTTTTTCTAAGTGTGTGGAGGAATTCCTAGAGGAAACCGTGGAAAGAATCCTGTAGCAATTCCTGGAAGAATTTCTGAAGGATTCCCAGAAGGAATTTTGGGAGGAATTCTTGGAGGAAAGACTGGCTCGAGGAAATCCCTGGAGGGATTCCTAATGGAATGGCTGGAGGAAGTCCTAGAGGAATTCCTGAGAGAGCCTCTGGAGAAATTCCTAAAGGAATCTTAAAGAAATTCCTAGAAGAAGCTCTTGTGGAATTCCTGGAGGAATTACAAGTATTCCTAGAGAAATTCCTTGAAGAATCACTAGAGCAATTTCAGGACGAATCCCAGGGGAGGAGCTCTTGAAGGAATCTTTAGAGGAATTCCTTGAGAAATCCCGAGAGAAATTCTTAGAAGCATCTCTAGTGGAATTCCTGGACGAATCTCTGCAGGAATCCCCGGGGGAATCCCTGGAAGAATTCCTGGTGTAATCCTAGGAATAATTCCCGAAAAAATCCCAGAAGGAACTTCAGAAGGAATCCCAGGAGAAGGTTCTGAAGAAATCGCTGAAGAAATTCTTGGAAAGATCATGTAAAAAAAATACCAAAAAGATTTCGTGGAGGAATCCCTGGAGGAATTTCTGAAATCCCAGGAGGAACCCCGGAAGGAATCTCAAGAAAAGTTCCTAGAGAAATTCTTGAAGAAATTTTCAATATATGAATTTCCCGAACGAAACCCCAGGTGAAATACCGAAAGCAATCCCATGAGAAATTCCTTACAAAACCACAGAAGAGTTTTCTTAACAAATTCCTGGAAATCTTGAGAAATTCATGTCTGTAGTAATTCCTGAATGAATTATAAAAGATATCCTTTAATGGACTGCCAAAGCATTTTTTGATAAAATTTATGAAGGAATTCCTGGATTATTTTTTGAATAATGTCAGGTTAAATTTTCTGAAAGAATTCGTGGTAGAAATTATTGCAGAAATACTTCGAATAATTCTAGATGAAATTAGGAGCAATCTTTAGAGAAATCCTTGAAAGAGTATTTGAAGAAATGGCAATACTCTATGATAAGATTGAATGGGTGATCTTAGAGAAATACTTTGCGAAATTTCGGTTTCGGGAGTAAAAGTTTGATAATTATGACTATAATCAGAAATTATCAGATTAGTTTGTTTCTTGAGAGAATTTTTATTGAACTCTGATTCATTGATAATCTTGTGTTGGCTTAAATTTACAAAATATCCATGGCACCTTTATTTTTTTTAAATTCAATTCTAGATGGGGATTATACGTTTAAGCTTACCCCACAAACCTACTTCGGGAGCTCCGTTAGATTTTTTTTCTGGCAAATCTTGCCATCGAGAAATTTTCCTGAAATTTTCTTTAAAGTTATCATACCACTTCTTTAGGAATTATGTCAGAAAATTCTCCAGCTCGTCTGCTAAAACGCGTCCTCTAAGTAGAAACATCGAGAGTCAGCGTACTTGTAAGATATCAAATAATACACCAGAAACTGTCGCAAATGTTTCTTGACACTCTACTGCATTGTCTGAAAAATGTACATTCATTTGCAAACCAAATATTGAATTCGGTGAGAAAATCTTGGAAGTCAATCAAGAAAGGCTTCTTTTATTCATAAACTCCTTAAGAAATTTCGCTAGAAATACATACTATTATAAATTTTGCTAATCCAGCAGCTTCTCTCCAAATTCTCTTTAAAAATACAACCCTCTACATTTTACGAGCAAAAAATTGAAAATAAAATCGTATTAAAGAATCAGGTCAAATCTCTATATGTATCTGGTATTACTTTCCTGGTGGGGAACAAACAAAAAAAATGTCAAAAATTCCCCAAAAATGTTTATATTTTTGAATTCACTAGAGCCTCGCCATGTTAAAACTGTGCACTTAACTTTTCATTGGGTAAAAATGTGCTGTATAAATAGAAGTTTACTTCTTCTTCTTCTGTATGGCGTTCCCACTGGAACTTGGCCTGCCTCTCTCCAACTTAATGGACGAAGATTTTCTCAGGCAAACCTAATCCAAGGCATCCCCACCGATGCATGTTGTAATTCAAAACACCTAGAGCTTCTTCAACGCACTTGGCACACATCGTCTCCCCAATGCCTCCCATTCTGAAAGACAGGACAATAATGCACTTCTATGCTACACAAGGTTGCTTCTTCAGCTTTCTGTGCACTTGAAGAAAAACTGGCTGAAGATGCAGAATTTTTTTCTACTGGTAGATAGGTATGCATGCACCTATGTTCAATAATTCTTCTCCAGAGTAAACAAGCTGACGCTGCACCCCCTTCGCTTGTACCCGTCGCGGGCGGTCCTGGGTGAGCTTTGATAGGTTCAAGGTGCCATGCCACCCTGAGGAATCAGGGCGGGCGTATAAATCATATTTCCCAAACGAAGTGCACCTGACCGAGTAAAAGGGCAGAGCATCACACGTGAGCGGAACGGTTGTGACGACGCCAGTTGAATGTTAAATCGTTTTGGATTCTTTTTTCCGCATGAAGAGATAAAATGGCTTGCTTCGATGGGAGCAAGCGGGTTTTCAGCTAAGGAAATATGATTGTCTGGCGGAATACCTTACGAAACCATACATCAACTGCAGCAGGCGATGCTTTCTACATGAGGAAAACATTACAATAACTAGCCACAGAAGTAAAATGTCGCGACTGTTCGTGTGACCAACATCTAGTTTGCCACGCCCTTACAGCGTCATTAGCGGTACTAGAAGTGTCAAATAAATTTTGTTTATCAAAGCAAAAGTTTCTCTACAAGATGGACACTTAAAAATAATCAATTATTACAATTAAGGTTATTAAAACAATTTAATAGGAAAAAATTGACTACATCGCCATTGGAGTTCTAGTGCATTTCTATCAGGAAAACTAACCACAAGGTAGAATTGATAGAAGCACGTGCCAAATAACAACACTTCGGGATGGATATGGAGGCATTCCAGTAAAATTTCTTCTAGAATCAGAGATACAAGAATGTTTCCTTCTTTTTAGAATTAAATGTATCTGCAAATTTGACGTATCGTTATTATTTAATTTCAATAAAAATTAATTCCCAAATAACCCAAGCAATCAAATGGAAACATCATGCACCTAAATAAATAAATGTAGTTGTTAATGGTTACTTGCGAAGTCTTTCAAATGATTTCTTTACACACAATTGCTATAGCTTGGGTCCCTTTACATTGCTCGATTCCGGGCAATGAGAATGCGAACTCTCTGGCTCTCTGCGGAACTGAACAACAATGGATCAATACAAAAATGTTTTTTTTTCTTATCTCATATTGTGAACTACCTTCCTATAAAGCTTTCCCAACGTTCGCTAACCGTGTGAATACTGAGAACTAAGATATTCGATTACAGATGGGTTTATGTGATTTAATTGAATTTATTTAAAATTTAAAATATTAGCTCAATATGTTATCGATGCCATACGTTTATCGGTTTGTGTTCATGAATGAAAGTGCAAAAAATCTAGTTCGAAACCGTTATCACTTCCAATAATGATGCAACACAATTGCACATTGCGTTCCTTACTTTTATGGTTGATTTATGGGATTTATTTATCACTCTCTTTCCCTCGGTCCGGCTTTTCTCTATCACCGAACACCGCATAAAATAATGCGATAACCCTGATTGCATTAGATTCGATTTGAGTTGTCCAACGTGCCACCCCCTCAAAAAAAACTCTGTGTGAGTCCACTCGCGTAGGTCGGCCAACTATTGGCAGAGTTATACCTCCCCAGAATGGTGGTTAGGGTGGCCGACTGAGATATAAAATGAAATCAAATCATAAAATTCCAATGTCTTTGCCTCTTTATATTCGTTAATTTGCCGAAACTAAAGCTTACAAACTGTAAACAAATATATTACATTAGAGAATGAAGCGATCTGTAACTATGAGCTGACTAGACTAGACTAGACTATACTAGACTAGACTAGACTAGACTAGACTAGACTAGACTAGACTAGACTAGACTAGACTAGACTAGACTAGACTAGACTAGACTAGACTAGACTAGACTAGACAATAATTCTCTCTACATCTGTTTTCTAGATAATTAAGAAGAATTATTCAACTAGACTTTTTTCACGAAAAACTGAACCACCCTAGTCTCCTCCTGGATGAAGTTCTCAAAACAAATGCGTATGAAAGTGGTGAAGCATCAGTAGGATGTAATCTCATTTTATCGCTCACTTTAGTTCTTCAACCGGATGAGCGTCGGATCTCATGGATGAATGGGGAAGCACACATATGACGCCAATATGGCTGGCTGGCCTCCGGAATGACTGACCGGCTTGGCAGACGAAGTCGACAATGTTGTTGATGTTGATGATGATGATGATGGTGATGATGTGGAAGTACTACTAGGTATCTTGCTGACTTCACCGAGGGTTTCCCTACTAGGTTTAGTTGGCTAAAGCCGCAAGCGAAACAAAGCTATCTAATTAAAAACTTTTGCCATTAAATTATCACACGGCTTACCGGGCAAGGCTGCGCTTACTCTAGCTGGTTCTTGTCGGTGTCCTACAGTTAGGCGTAAAAGAACGTTGTGATCTCTGTCGTCTCTGGGTGTTTGCTTCCGCTGCGCCGGGAGGATTCAGTTTTCACTAACTCTGACTCATTTGGCTTTAACAAGCTTTATAGCAACTTGTGGAAGATAAAGCTTACGAACAGCGTTGCATTGCATACCTATTGGGGTGGGCCACACTTATATGAAAAAAAAAAATAAATTTCCAAAAATGATAAGTCTTACCTCCGGAATCGGTTGTTTTGTTGTTTCTCAGAAGCTTTGATGAAAATTTGAGCACAATTGGTTAAGTTTAAGAAGGCGCTCAACGAGCCTAGAGTTTGTGTAGGAAAACTTGGCCAAATGTATACTGAAATTTTAAGGTTTTGATTTTTGTCACTACATATACATAAGTGTCCAATTAATAATCTTGTAGGAGACTATATGTCAAACAACTTTGTCGAAGACCACAAAGTCATTCGACGCCTGTTAAAAAAGTTATACCTGCTTTAATCAGGCCAAACGTACATGTTAAGGAATAATATCAATAATGAAATCCCATAGATTCTCAAAATCGCAACGAAGGTTTACGAATGAATCAACTGAGGCTTTTTCTAAAAGCTTGCCGAATGAATTCCTAAAACAATTATCGAAAAAAAAATTGCCAAATAAATTCTAAAAGCAATTGGCGACAAAATATCTAAGGAAATTTCAGAAGAAAATAATAAAGTAATCCCCGTATCCTGATCAATTTCCAAAGCAATGCTAAAGAATTTCTTAAGAAATGCCATATGTATTTCCAAAAATAGTAGCCTTTATCAATTCTCAAATAATTGCCGAAGAAGTTTTCTGTAGAGTTGTCGAACACAATTCCAAAGAAATTACTAAAGTAGTTTTCAAAAAAAAAAAAAAAACTCAAATAACGCTTAAACAAATATCTCAAAGGAGTTGTAAGATCAAATCGAAAAGAAATTGCTGAAAGAGTTTGCAAATAAATTGTCTAAGATCGCTGAAGGTGATGTCAAAGACATTAACAGACAAATTCACAACAGGGAAATTACCGAATCAACTTCTAAAGGAAATGCTGGAAAAATTGATCAATCAATTCCCATAGTAATTGGCGAAGAATTTTCCAGATGAGTATCGAGAAAACTCCCGCAGTAACTTTCGAGGGATTTTCAAAAACAATAGTCAAAGGAAGTCATAATGAAATTTCAGAACGAATTCCCAAAGAAATTATAGATGAAATTCTTAACATTTTTTTCTCAAAATTTCTCAAAACAATTTCCAAAAAAAAAATCAAAAACTTTCCAAGGTAAAAAAATCTTGAAAAAATTAACCAAAGGAATTGTGAAATCCTTTCTAAAAGAAATTCCAAAGAAATGTCCAAAAATAATGCTGAAAAAAATAGAAATAAATTGCTTTAGTTATGTCTAGAGGAGTTGCCGGAGGAATTTTCGAAGTAATTGCTGAAGGGACCCCTAAATAAGTTTCCGCCACGCAGTGAGTGAATCTCGAACTAAATTGTTTTCTACGTGAAAGCTCTTTGTTTCTTGGGTAATTTTGCCGACAATAGTGTCTTTTTAAGTGATGCAGAACGTAAGATATTCTACGAGTTTCTGCCCCTCAAGAGCAAAATAATCTCATCATTAATTAAAGAATTTCTGAAGCAGTTTTTGGAGGATTTTTACAGGAATGTTACTATTGGTGCCACCTGCGCTTGTTTGCTTTGCGCTAGATCGTCTATAGGAATTAATGCAAAAAAAACCTTGCTGAAATTCCAGAAATTCTTAGAGTACTGAAGGAATCTCCGGAGATAGTTCTGCAGGAATGTGAGTATGTCTGGAGAAATTTCTGAAGTAAATCTTGGTGGAATTTTTAGTCGGATATCAGGAGAAATTTCTTAACGCATTACTGAAGAAATTTACAAATAGTCGAATGCCTGTAGCAACCTCTGGAGAATTGCATGAATGAATCCGTGCAGGAATATTTGAAGGAATACAGGGGAAATTCCCGAAGGAACCATGAGAGAATCTCTGCAGGCACTCCTGGATGAAAATCTTTTTGAAAGAAATCATGCAAGAATCGCTGAAGGAAACCTTGAATGCCTGAATCTGGAGAAAACTCTGAAGGATATCCTGAAGAAGCTTGTGATGGAAGACCTGTAAGAATTCTTGAATAAATCTCTTGAAGAATGTCTGATGGAGCCGTTAAAGGTTGTAAATTCTGGAAGAAAATTCTCTGAAAAAATGTCACAAGGAATTCCTTGAGGAATTTCAGAAAGGGTAGGAATCTTTTTCAAGGATAATGAAATAAAAAAAATACCTGAAGGAAATCCCACGAAGCAGCTCGGGAAGAAATTCATGGAACTTTTTCTATATTTTCTAATATTTTGGAGAAATTTTTGAAAGTATTCTGAATTTCTGATTTTCTGATAAAACTACTAGAGCAATGTCTGAGAAACACCTTGGATTTTTTTCCAACAGATATACTTGTATAAATTTCTGGAAGAATTTCTATAGGAATTTTAGAAAGGAACTCTGGAGAAATTTGTGAACAAAATACGTTGCAGCTTCCGTGAAAGATGTTTATATAGAATACCAGGAGATTTTTCTACAGGGTTTTCAATATGTATATATGCAGCAATTTTCCATGATAGATTTTCTAAAGAAGTTCTAAGGAGTCCCTAAAGGAATATCTTAAGAAAAGCCTTGAAATTTTTATACAGAAAATCCCTGGTAGAAATCCCTAAGGAATGCATGGTAGATTTTGGAATAGAGTACTTGAAGAAGTTTCTGGAGGAATCTTTAGATTAATTTCTGAAAAAATCCCTGAAAATTTCTTGAAAGCCACTCGTGAAGAGTATCTAAAAAAAGAATCCTGCAAAACGAATTTCTGATGAGACCCGTGAAAGGACTTCTAAAGGCATTTTTTTGGGAAAATTCTGGAGGAATTTCCAAAGAAATTTCTTAAACGACCACAGAAGAAAATAGAAAGTTTAAAGAATCCGTGAAGGAATTCCTATCGGATTTTTTGAAGAAAGTTTTGTGTGGTTATACATATAATATTTGTAGAATTTGGATGATTTTAGAAGCTTTTTTTGAGAATTTCATAAGAAACTCCTGAAGAGTTTGAAGAATTAAAAAAAAAAGTTCCAGAGAAATTTCTGAAGTTATTCAGAATTTCTTATTTTCTATAATTTCTGAGAAAAACCATGGATTCTAGAGTTTTTTTTTCATAAAAGTTTTTGGGGAAGTCATTAGAGGCATATCAGAAGGGAACTATGGAGCAATTTCTTAAAAAAATGTTGAAATTTCTGAAGCAAATCATACGAAGTGATCATATAGAATGCCCGGAGAAATGTTTAAAGGAATCGGGGGTAGATTTTCTTTAAGACGAAAGGATTTTCAAGAAGCAGGCAACATAATTTTTGGAAGAAATCAATAGAAGACCTTCTAAAGAAATTCTTTTTGAGATTTCTCAAGAATCTCTTGAGAAATATCTAAAGAAAACTCAAGCAGTTTTTATAAAACAAAGCCGAGAAGAAATTCTGAAGGAACACCATGTGTATGAGTCCGATGATGAATTTTCCTAAAAACCAATTGAAGATTTTTTATAGGAAATCGCAGAATGAATTTCTGAAAGAATACGAAAATGATTGAAAAAAATCAGGGGTGAGATTTCTGAAGAAATCCTCAGAGATAATTTGGAATTTACAACTGCTAGATTTTCCATAAAAATCCCTGAAAGATATGGCTAAGGAACCCATGAAAGATTTTGGAATGGGATATTCCAATGGAATGGTGAAATTCCTGCAAGAATCTTCAGATTAGTTTCTGAAGAAATCTCCGAAATTTTCTGAAAGCCGCTCGTAGAGTTTCTTAAATCAATACCGCAGGACTTTCGAAAGAAGTGCATGGAGAACTTCTGAGGGATATCCTGTAAAAATTCCTGAAACAATCTCAGGAGAAAGTTTCCTAGGAGAGTTTGGCAAAGAATTCTGGAAAAAGATTTTCTGAAGGAATTTTCTGATGATTTTCTTAAAAACTTTCAAAAATTGCTGAAGAAATTCCTCAAAGAAACCATGGAGAAATATCGGAATATCTAAAGGAATTTCTAATAAAACATAAAGAGAAATTTCTGAAGCAAGCCATTCAAGATTTTTATAATACTTTCTTGTGAAATTTCTAAGAAATACCGTAATGGAATTTCTGAAGAAACCTAAAAAAATCGAAAGCATGTTCTTAAATTTTTTTTTGACAATTTCTGTGGTAGTTTTTTTTTGAGAATTTATTGGTAATTTCGTTAAAAAAGTTTACGAACTAATTGACTGTGGAACTTTTGAAGAATCTGCCGAAAGAGTTCTTAAAGGAATTAAAAAAAAATACTAAAACAATTGCAACTGCAGAAGGAAAGAATGAAGAAAACCCCGTTTGTGTTCCGATCAATTTCTAAAGCAATTGACTGAAGGATTTCCAAAGGAATTCCGTAGGTATTTTTAAAAATAGTCACCTGAACCAATTCTCAAAATAATTGCCGAAGAAGTTTTCTACAGAATTTCTACAGAAGTTTTCTACACTCAAGTGGTTTCCAAAAAACATCCCAAAAAAAACCCGAATAGTCATCTCAGATCCAAAAGAAATTGCTAAATGAATTCCTCACAAATAATTATGCAACCAATTTTCGCAGTGATTGGCGAAGAAGTTTCCAGAAGAGTACAAAAAAAAAACAAAGTAATTACCGAGGAATTGTTTTTTGATGGATCATCAGAGAAAGTCGGGAAGAAATTTCAGAATGAATTCCCGAAGAAAGTCTACAAGAAATATCTAAACAAGGCCCCAAAGCCATTGCCTCAAAATTTCTCAGGAGTTCCTGGATGATTTTTTGAAAGAAATTATGGAGAAATCCTTGACAAAATTTCCGAATCCTTGAAAATGGATGTAATTCAAAGAAACTCGCTAAGGTGATCATTAAGTTAACGTTTGAGAAAAAACAAGTTCGGGTGAAACTTGAATAGAATCATTCGCAAATAACCATCCAGAAGACATCACCACGATGCGCCAAACTTAGTCAAACAAAATTTTATTTTGGTATTTCGTAGCTTATGGAATTTTGAAAGTAATAACAGACGGAATGTTAAAAGGAATTACCAAAGGAATTTCCAAAAGAATTACCGGAGAACATTCCAAAGCTGCCCAACGTAGTTTACGAACTAATTGACTAAGACATTTTTGAACAATCTACCGAAAGAGTTCTTAAAGGAATTAAGTGCAAAAAAAAAATACCAAACAATTGTTAAAATAATTATCAAACGGGATTTCCAACGAAATTCCTAGGGAAATTGCTCAAGACAACAATGAAGAAAACCCTGTTTGTGTCCTGATCAATTTCCAAATCAATTGGCTAAAAAATTAAAAAAAAATCCGTAGGTATTTTCAAAATTCATAATCTGAATCAATTCTCAAAGTAATTGCCGAAGAAGTTTTCTACAGAGTTGACAAGCAAAATTTTGAAAAAAAATGACTGATGTGGTTTTCAAAAAAATCCCAAGAAAACCCCAAATAGTAATCCATTAGGAATTGTTGGTTTAATTCAAAAGAAATTTCTGAAAGAATTTCCAAATAAATTGTCGAAAAAAAAATCGCCAAACGTAATGTCTGAGACATTTCCAGAAAAAAAATCTCAGGGAATTTGCCGAAAGAATTTATAAAGAAAATTCCGAAAGAATGGCTCCATAATGATAAGCGAAGAAGTTTCCAGAAGAGTGTCAGAAAAGATTTTTTGAAAGAATTTCTGGAGGAATCCTTGAAGAAATTTCCGAATTCCTGGAAATGGATGCGATCATCAAGTTAACGTTTGAGACAAAACAATATTCAGAAGACATCACAACGATTCGCCAAACTTAGTCAACCAAAGTTTGATTTCGGTATTTCCCCCAAGCATAAAACTCGAGCCAAAATGGCTAAGCTACAGCCAATCGTTCCCTCTGTTATCTGTCTGGTGTCCTCTATCCGGGTGTGAAATCATAAAGCAGTGCATCCCACATCAATCCACATTGACCGTATGTACATATTATCGTGACCGTCCAACTGTCATAAAGATAGCCGCATGGGCTGAAGTGGGCCCATATAAATCCAAATCTTACTTTGAGAAATTGACAGACATACCTCCAGAGAGGTGATCTACTGCTATGTTGCCGTCTACCGTCCGCCATCTGTGTATTGTTTTGATGGGGTTTTGACCTGCATCCTCCATTTCTCAGCCGGTTTCGGGGATCTTAGTTATACCGGTAGGTCGTAGCCACCGACATGCACCTCACCCGAATTCACGATTTTATGGGGCAGCGGGTGGTCATGTAAGGTCTTATCTGTACTTTTTGGCTATGGATTGGTTTATGTCATCCGGATGGACGAGCTGCAATCTACGATAAGGTTTCCGATAGTTGAAGCTATTTAAGGTCACTGCCGGGAAGATAATGGTCAGTTTTTCCGTGGTGTGCCGTGAAGGAAGTGGTCTAGCGATGAAAGGTAACTCTGAACTTGTGGACTTTGTGAACAAAAGCTAACCGAGGTGCATCTTCCGCAGAACGAGAACTTTGGGCAACTTTCGCCCTGTTGTTGGTAGTAGGAGCCGCCAACGGTCTACCAAGTACCTGTGAGGATCGGCCGAATTTCTCGTTCGTGAAGGATTCAGAGTATTGCTACCGATACTACATATGCATCTATGGATCGCCTTATCCGATGCGCTGCTCTGGAGAGCTATGGTTCGACGAAGAAACGCAGAGTTGTCGAAGTCCTTCGGTGGTAACATGTGAAGTCGACGGTGAAATTTCAACTCCCGCTCCTATTCCGGGAATTTGCGATGATGCGGGTAATGGAGAACTAGTGTTACATCCGTACTTCTGCAACACCTACTACATCTGCAGTGGACAGATCGGGGTTCCTGTAGTTTGTCCCACTGGAATGTGGTTCGATGCGGAGCGCCAGATGTGTGCTGATCCTTTGGACGCCAGCTGTCCACATGGTCCTGGTGCCGCAAAATGCCAAGTGGAGGAAGATTTTGCTCTGGTGCCCAGTGAGGAATACTGTTACCGATACTATCAGTGCTTGAGTGGTTTTCCGTACCCAATGGTTTGTCCAGATAACCAATGGTTCGATCCCATTAGAGATGTTTGCGATGACCGTGCGAATGTTGAGTGCATTCTTGAACCTGGAGAGCCGACAGTTCCGCCAACTCCGTATATCTGTTACAACACTGTGGATAATCGTCTAACTCCGAACCCAACCGCTTGCAATAAGTACTACATTTGTGTTAACCAGATTGGATGGTCTAGGATTTGCCCGCTGAACATGTGGTTCGACGAAGAGGGACAGACATGCGTCCCAGCAGGTACCGTTGATTGTCCTCTGGGTCCTCCGATTCCTCCGGAGACTACGACTACTCCATTCAGCCGTTGCGATGACGTACCGAATCTTCAATTTGTCGCAAGCTACGACAACTGCTACGAATATTATCAGTGTCGTAATGGCAATCCGTACCCGTTGACCTGTCCACGTGATCAGTTGTTTTCGGAGGAGATGCAACGTTGCGTTGATCAGGACGCTTTCGAATGCGAGATCGAGCATCTGCCGCCACCAGTAACTCCAACTCCCGGAATCTGTACCGATGTTGCTGATGGTGTACTCGTTTTGCATCCACAATACTGCAATCGGTATTATCTTTGTGTGAATCAAGTCGGTATTGCAACCACCTGCCCATTGGGTCAATGGTTCAACGAGCTGAGTCAGACTTGTAGTAACGCATTGAACGTCGACTGCCCGCATGGTCCAACAACGCCACCTCCCGATCCCTTCGCCATCTGCGACGGAGTGTTCGATTATCGGTTTGTCAAGAATGAACACTACTGCTATCGGTACTTCCAGTGCATCGGCGGTACTCCCTATCCGCTGGTGTGCCACGATGGAATGTGGTTCGATGAGGTCAGACAGAGATGCGATCGCTCGGAGTACGTTGAGTGTGATGCACTACCTCCGCCAGATGTTCGACCTCCCGATGTCGATGGAATTTGTAACGATGTTCAAGATGGTCACCTGGCACCTCACCATACGTTCTGCAACGAGTTCTTCCTGTGCGTCCGGGAAGTAGGATGGCCGTTGATTTGCCCGCTTGGATTGTGGTTCGACGAAGCAGAACAGACTTGTTCAATAGGTGGAACCGTCCCGTGCGATCTAGGTCCCGAACGACCTGCGGTCACCGAAAGTCCGTACGCCATGTGCACAGGAATCCCGAATATGGCTTACGTGCGTGATCCGGACTACTGCTATCGGTACTTCAAATGCGTCAGTGGTTCTCCATTCCCGATGATCTGCCCTAACGAACAGTGGTTCGATGAACGTCAGCAACGTTGCAGAGATTCCTCCGAGGTGGAGTGTGTCATAGAAGATGAATCGCCTCGACCACCGCCAACGGCAGGAGTTTGCAATGGAGTGTCCAACGGCATCCAAGTGCCCAACCCGAGGGCGTGCAATCAGTTCTATGTATGCGCTAACGATGTTGGATTCTCGCAAGTCTGCGGATTCGGACTATGGTTCGATGAAGATCAGCAGGCCTGTCTACCACCGGGCGAAGCGTATTGTGACCTTGGACCTCCTACTACGACAACCATTGCTCCACATCCCTGGGCTCTGTGTGATGATGTTCCGAATTACTCTTATGTACCGAGTCCCAACTATTGCTATCGATTCTTCCAATGTATTGATGGTGCCCCATTCCCGATGATCTGCCGTGGCAATTTGTGGTTCGATTCGGTGAGTCAAACTTGCATGGATCCAGAAGAAGTGACATGTTTGGTGAGCCCAAATCCGCCAGTGGTGCCTCCGACTCCAGGAATTTGTATCGGTGTAGCGGATGGCCGCCAAGTTCTGAATCCTCGTGCCTGCAACCAGTTCTATGTTTGTGTTGACGGAGTAGGCTACTCACTAGTGTGTCCTGATAACATGTGGTTCGATGAGTTCCATCAGGTCTGTCAAACACCTTCGCAAACGTACTGTCCCTTGGCTCCACAGGTTACCACTCCTTCGCCTTACGAACGCTGTGCTGGCGAAGAGGACAACCGACTGTTGCGGAACGATTTCTACTGTTACCGATACTACCAGTGCGTTGATGAAGTGGCCTATCCGATGATCTGCCGTCCTGGTCGTTGGTTTGATCTAGAGCGGCAAGTGTGTGATGTTACTCAAAACGTGGTATGCGAATTGCGTCCAGGTAATCCAGGGCCAATCATTTCAACGCCGGGTATTTGCGAAGGTGTGGCAGATGGGCGGTTCGAGCGAAACTGGAACTACTGTAATCAGTACTACCTTTGCGTGGATGGAGAAGGTTACGGTCAAATCTGTCCCGATGGGTTATGGTTCGACGAACCGCGACAGATTTGTGATCTATCGGAAAACGTGTACTGTCCACTGGGGGCATCCACGCCAGCTCCAACTACTGAAACCCGCTGCTACGGCAGGGAGGATCTCTCGCGGTTTGAAAACGATGATTACTGCTACCGCTTCTTCCAATGCAAGAATGGCGTACCATATCCAATGATTTGCAGTGGTGAACTGTGGTTCGCCGAAGATCGTCAACAATGTGTGCCACAAACCGAAGTGGAGTGTGAAGGTGCTGATCGTATACCGGATGTTCCACCAACGGAAGGCATTTGTACTGGCGTCGCCAACGGACGTCAGGTTTCACATCCTCTGTTCTGCAACCAGTTCTACGTGTGCATTGAACAGGTTGGCTTCCCTCAGATTTGTCCGTTTGGCTTGTGGTTCGATGTAGATCATCAGAGCTGTGTAGCACCCGATCTGGTGGAGTGTCCTCATGGACTGCGTCCGACTCCTTCGCCAATTGAAGGCATCTGCTATGGAGCCGCCTCGGGAACTAAGGTGCCGAACCCGGAGGATTGCACATGGTTCTACATTTGCATCCAGGAGCAGCCCTATGCCTCACCGTGTGCCGAAGGAATGGCATTCGATAAGGTTCTGCTGACATGCGTCCCGGAAGCGGACGCCGAGTGTGCTGATACTGTAACTACATTACCAACTCCTGGGGTGTGCCACGGAATAGACGATTTTACGCTGGTGAGGAGTCCCTATGATTGTGCGGCGTACTACGTGTGTCTCGAAGGTCATGCACAGCCTGGTTTCTGTCCACTCGGGCAGTACTTCGATGAAGCGCTGCAGCGATGCGAACTAGAGCAGTATGTGGAATGTTGGATAGAAATTCCTATCAGATCGGTATGAACATGATTTTATTTGAATATGCTAATGATTAAATAAACTAATAGGTTAAAGTGAATGAGTTTATTTTCTTTCATGTTTTTGGTTTGGTTTTTCAACTTTAACTCGCTGCTCTTTTGACTTTCCGAAAGTTTTTTTCTTTTCAAATCTGTTTGGCACCTTTACACCCCCGCATCGTCCGGCCCTCTCGGCTTAGCCCATGCACAAGTTCTGGTAAAACCACGATTATCTGCAATTAAGGCCACACACACTTGACCGCAAGTTGTGGTCATAAAACGTGCTCAAGCATCACCCACAATCACCCCAGGTTCCCCGGGTGTATCCCATCAATCTCCTCCGACTTCAAGTACCTCCCAAAAGGTAGCAGGCAGCATCCTTTGCGGTCCACTGGACCGGGCGTCCAGTTTGACAGAGAAAGAATCTCCCAACCAACAACAACAACAACAACCACGCGCTGCAGCATAAAAAGCTGCTCGCTCGGGCAAGGGATGAAACGGAAAAGTTTCATTAATTGAGTTGAACCGTGAACTTTCGGAAAGTATGAGGAAGCTTTCCCCGGACGGAAGATGCACCCACGTAAAAATAGCTCCAACCGGAGAAAATGGTTCGCTGATTTACTCTCTCTTGTTGTTGGAATTTTGAGCCCTTTACGAATCGAGGAAAGCAAACTTTCATCAAATGGTTAATTGAATCTTCTTTTCACTGGTTCTTGGAATCAATAAAGTTCTCACTGGGCACTGTTTACACCTGAATACCAAAAGACGATGATTTGAGTGAAAAATAATATTTACCGAATAAGTTTTCACTCTTCTTTCCTCGTGGAACAGTTTTTGCCATTACATAGGAATTACGATTGACGAAGTTCTCATTGATATCATCGTGATCATTGAAATTCCGAAAGCAGTTTTCTTGTTAAACGTATAAAAGTTTTTTTTAATTGAAAATGTGTTCACTGTTCTCCATTCTTCATCTGGAGTACACTAAATTAATTTAAATACAAACATTTGCAAAAAAGCTACGTACGTTTTGGTAAATACGGATCTAATCTAAATGGTCTACCGATGCTGTCCAAGGGATTCACGAAGCAAAGAAAATGACTGGATTTATTGGAGTTGTACCCAAGCTGCTACAGCCGACTCTTGGCTAGTAAGCTTCCAGCTCCTTGTCCATGATTTTCCAAAACTCTGTTGAATAACGTTACATTTCAGGAAGCTTTGACGTACGGTAAATATAAGGTCCGTTGTCGAGCGGCCATTGATCAAGCTAGCTCGATCACTTTTTGTGAAGTCGTGTGCTTTAGGTGATATACGACAGAAGATGATTTGGGTCTTGGGATAGCTTTTTCATGCGTTATTTATAATAAAGAACGCTTGGAAGTTCTCAAGCTTCGTTTCAAGATCCGATTAGGGATCGTATGACTAAAGATAACATACCCGTTTGCTTGTTGTTGGTACACTAGGTAGTGCCAACTCCAACATGACCGTGAATGCTGGGTTTATTCCGCCAAACAAATCGTTCCGTCGATGTACATCATATATTGAGCTCGATTGAAAGCTCCAGAAGTGTTTAAAGGGTACACACTACGAAAAAATTAAAATTACTCGTGACGTAAATTTACTTCACAGAACGTTAACAGTTTAATGACGTAAATTAACAGGTCTTTTGACTTAATTATACGTCATTCTTGTAAAATTGAGCTCAAGGTGACGTAAACAATTTGGGAATCGTGAGTCATTACGTTTCATATGACGAAAAATCCAGTTTAATGTGACTGAAAATTACGTCACTTGGGCGTTCAAATTTACGTCATATGTGTCGCTTTTATATGTGCATCCAAAGTGACGCAAATTTACATGATTTTTTCTAAGTGTGTACTCCACATTAGCGGAGCCAGCTTTTTCTCTTTTCTTACTCACTCTCCTAAACATACACGAGAAAGAGCGGGATGAAAGAGGGGGCAAGCTGCCTCCTCTTTTATCTTTCTCTCTCTCGTATATGTTTAAGAGAGTGAGTGAGAAAAAAGAAAATGCTGGCTCCGCCAATGGTACTCCATCTAGTTCTTTCTCCGGAAACCTCGATGTTTTGTACGTTTCCTACAGCACTACCCAGTTACTTCATACGTAAAAATACTGCGGCGATCGATATCCTAAAAGGTGAAGAGGAACTCTATGTAGAACTTCAGGATGCTCCGGTATATGTTAAGGGAGTCTACGGCAGTGCTGGCATGGTAAATTCAGACCTACTTACTCAAGGTTTCCAAATTTCGACGCCCTATATACTGGTACGCCGCCTATGTAAATGACTGCAATAGTGCGCCTTATTCATATTATTTAGATGATTTGTTGATATTTTTGTAGAATTGCTGCAAAAACAAGAATCTATTTCATGAATGCTTTTCAATGATACCTGCAGGTATCACTTTAGAATATATGTATTCTCGTACATGCATTTCTTTGAAAATATTCCAGACTTCCTTGCAGGAATTCCATCAGCAATTTTCCTTGCGACTTCTTCAGGAGTTTCTCAGGAACTTGCTCAAAAATTCTTCAACGAACTAGCCCACGGCTTTCTTCAGGATTTCTTTCAGAAACTTCTCATAAGATTCCTTCAGGAGTCTTTTCAAGTATTTTTCTTAAGATATTCCTCCAGAGGTTATAGCAGGAATTCCTATAGGGATTTTTGTAGGAGTTCCTTCGGAAGAACAGTGATCCTTGTAGAAATTTCTCTAGAGACTCCTTCCAAAAAACATTTTTTTTCTTTTTTTTTTCCAAAAAAAATGTTCAAATTTCTCTTAAGTTATTTATTAAGTTAAGCTAAGTTATTCCTCCAAAAATGCTTTCACGTATTTTTCCAAAAAATCGTCTATATAATTCTCAACAAATCTTTGAGGTATTGATTCATTAATTTAGAATTTATGCATACCGTTCTTCAGGGATTCTTTCAATTGTTCCGGTGATCCTTGAAGAATATATCTTGAGATTATCTCAGGAATTCTCTCTATATTTACTCCAGGATGTATTGTATACGACGTCATGGTTTCCCAAACTGTTTGTCGCGTCCTCCCAGGGGGTCGCCGGCCTTCATCCATGGGGTCGCGAGAGACAGTCGAATATTTTACTGTAACTGACAACAAATGAGAGAATTTCCATGATGGGTCGCGAAAACTACGTCTGCTGGCCAAAGGAGGTCGCGCACCTGAAAGTTTGGGAACCTATGGTATACATACTTTTCTTCAGAAATTGTCTAATTTGTGCAAGAATACCTGCTGAGGGTTCTCCAGTGCCTCCAAGTATTATTTTAGAGTTTCCAGGCATCAAAATTTCACTCACGTAATCAAAATCCACCTCTGCGATGATTTTTCCACTGCATGTCACTCCAGCACTCTCGATAATTCTCCATTACACCAACAAAGCTAGCCATGAAAATGTTTGATACTTTTCAGGTCATTTTGACAGACCACACACATGCACGAAAAACACGAATAAATTATTCTGCTTTATCAATCTTGTTGCCGTCCTTTTCATGCTCATGTTACATCTGTCAAAATGACCTGTGCATTGTCAGTCATTTTGAGGTTAGGTTCGATGGTGTAATAAAGAATTCTCTTTCTCTCCATTCACAACTCACGAATAAACAACAAAGCATCAAATTTTCCACTCCGCCTGCAAGTACATATCACAACGTTTCCACTGATATACGAGATCAATTATTTGACGTTTAGTAACGTGTTTACTTGAAATGTGCTTATTTTCACGGCCATCTCGATAACACGGCACCGCTCAGACGTCCTGCGAGAGCAAACGATTTGTGAGCGAGCGCTAGTTGGAGAGAGCACACTTTTGTCGCGCAAATTAATCGGAGTAAGAACCTTTTTCAATCGTCGAGTGCAAGGAAAATATCACAGGCTGCCTCGTCCGGATAATATCGTGGGGAATTCGAGGGAAAAATTTGGTGCCTGAAAGCAACGTATCTAAATACCAAGGTAAGATACTCCCAGCTAATATGTATGTATTAGTAAAAAAAGCAAAATTAAAAGACAGAAATTAAGATCTCAGATATTAGAAGCAATTATATAATTGGGTTTTTAAATTTGAAAAAATGTATTGATTTTTTGATTTTATACAAAAGAGCACATTTTTCTGAGCCACTATGATTTTTTTTTCAGATTTTTAGAACTTTATTTTGGTACCTAAAATCAATTTTAAACAGATTTTTCAAAATCACCTTTTGACAGCTGGGCAACTGTTTGACCGCTCCGCCCAGTACAAACTACGACGAGGGGTGATTTGACAAATCGCTCCCATACAAACTTCAAATTGATTTTTAATTAGGTTCCCGGGCACCAAAAATCATGAAAATTTGGACTCCGGATCAGTTTGACATGCAGATTCAGAATATCAAATAATCTCAACACCGTTAAAGAAGCCAATTGCATCTCACTGGATTAAAAGTGACCTTCAAGCACCAAAACAGGTAATATCAGCAATTGAAAATCGGTGACTAAACAATTTGTACAATTGGTTCTTAACATAGCTTTACAGCATTTAGAAAGTTCCAAACTACTGGAACTTCATTTTTCATAACTAACGCAGATGTTTTTGTGGGTCTCGTTATTGACATTAACGGGAACCTCTTACTTTGGTATTTAGATACGTTGGCCTGAGAGTTTCTTTAAAAACATTTGATTCATTCAGACATTTTTTTAGGCATTGCTTCATAAATTGTTTCTGGGATTTTGTCTACTAACTCGTTCAGGAATGGTACACAAAATTCTTTTAAGAATTTCCCCAGAAGTATACCCAAGAGTTCTTCTGGGGATTCCCCCAGAAAATCCTACAGAGATCCCTTCAGAAATTTATTCAAGTATTTCTTTAAGAGCTCTGCCACTGTTTTTATCGGAAATTTCCGTGGAAATTCCTGCTGAATGGGTTTTTGAGAATCATTCAGATATTTCCCTTGCATTTTCTTAGGAATGTTCTCAAGGAAGTCCTTTAGAAATCTTTTCAGGTTTTTTTCAATGAAGCTGATACAAATTTCGATTTTCTTTTATGTCAACCCCCCCTCGGAAAATTTTGGTCAAAATTCAACATTATGAGGGGAGATACATAAAAATTCAACAAATTTCAAAATTTTAAGGTGAAATTAAAGTTGCTCAGAAAATTTCCTAACAAATCTGATGAGTTTCACGATTTTTCCTAATTGTTAGAGTATTATTTCATCAAACACATTTATTATTTATCACTCCCCCCCTCTTGACGAGTCACCGAGCATAGTGACAAAAGAAGAAACCGACCACTTCTCCAGAAATTCGTTCAGAATTTTTTTCTTGAAATTACATTCAGAGTTCCTGCAGAAGTTTCTCATGATTTTTTTTTCGTGAAATTCTTCAAATGTACCTTAAGGAATTCGTCAAGAATTCCTCCAGAGATTATTTTTTGCTTTAGGGAAGTTAGTTCAGGAATCGTTTGAGAAACGATTTCTGGATTTTTCAGAGAGTAACTTGTATGACTCTTCAGAGCATCTCTAGGTGTTCTTCCCTCTGGGATGATGCAAGGATTCATCCAGTTTTTTCCTGTGAAATGTATGCAAGAACTTCAGGTCAAACAGTATTGGGTTCCTGGCGATTGTGGAATTTATGGAAATGGTAGAGCCGATGAGTTAGCAAGGCTTGGATCATCCCTTCAGTTCATAGGGCCCGAACCTTTTTGTGGGCTATTGCCGGTGTTCTTCGAACGGAGATCAAAATAAGTGAATCCTCGAACGTGGCGAATAATTGGATTCTTTCAAACAGTCTTCCAACGATTCAGTCGGAAATTTTTTCAATTCCAAAAATCCACCAGGGAGCATTTGTCTAGAAATTTTACATTTTCACAATATTTGTTTTATGAAAATCTTCCATGTGTTGCTCAAAATAGTAACTCTAGAAATTCCTCCAGGAGTTCTTAAAATTTGTACAGGAATTCTTAGATTTCTTGAAAGACTTTTCTAGAAATTCCTACATGAACTTCTTCTTGAATTCTCTCAAAAAATATTACAAGTCCTAACCTTTTTCCAGATATTCCTTCAGAAACTCCTCTAGATATTCTAACATACATTTCTGTAAGGATTGCCTTGGAAAAATTTGGTGGGTTCTTTAGAAAATCTGCCAGGTGTTTTTTTTCAGAAAGTCTCACATTTTTTTTAGAATACGTGCAGAGATTCCAATACCTTCTCAAGAAATTCCCACAGGAATTCCTTCACGGACTCTTAAAAACCGTTCTAGGATTCATTTGGAAATTCCTCCAGAGATTGCTTCAGACATTCTTAAAGGGATTCATTCAGAAATTTCTATAGAGATTTCTTTAAACAATATTAGTTTAACTCCAGAAACCCCCCATGAGTTTTTTTTTTGAGATTGCTCCAATATTTTCTTTAGAAATTCTGGCAGATATTCCTCCACATTTTTTTTAAATATTCCTTTAGCTAACCTTTTATTGATTTCTTTCACAGATTTCTCCATGGATTTCTTTAGAAATCTTCAGATATTTCTTCAGACATAGACTTCCTCACAAATTTATCCAAACTTTTTTTTTAGAAATTACTCAAGGTGCTACTTCAGAAGTAGTTACACTGTACACTTTTAGAAAATCTTCCATTGATTCCTTTAGAATTCATTAAAGGATTCCTCCAAAAAAATCTCTAGAGATTCCTCCGGAAAATTACTCAAGAACTCATTCAAAAAATCATTTAGACAATCCTGTTCCACGAATTCCTTAAAATATTTCTCCTAGAATTTTTGCGATGGTCATGCATCGATTGCTTCAGATTTTTTTTTCCCAAATTTCCTTCTGAAATTATCTTAGAGATACCTCTAGGAATCTCCTCAAGTATTTCTCTGGAATACATTCCATGGACTTCCTCAGAAATTCCTTCAAGGTTTTTTAAAAATTCCTCCGGGAATTCTCTGAGGAAATCATCCACGGATTTGATCATAAACTATTTAAGAGATTCTCTAAGAAAATCTGAAATTTGGAATTTCTGCAGTTTCAATCAAAATTATTTTCAGTAATTGCAATACAAAATCTCCAAGGATTGCTTCTGAAATATCTGCAAAAGAATATAAATTTCGCAATTATTCCCTTGAACTGGCCATGCATTTTTTACGAAAATTGCTTCATGATTCTTCTAGGGATACTGTCAGAAAATTTTCCACGGATTGCTTTAGAAATCACACCAGAAATTTCTTAAGAAATTCTCGAAGAAATGCTTCCAGGATTTTCTTCAGAATTTTCCCAAAGATTTTTACTTGATCTTCTTCAGAGGTTCTAGCAGGTATTCGTGCAGAAATTCATACTGAGCTTCCTCCTCCGGAGTTCTACTTGATATTTCTTTATGTGTTATCTCAAAAATTCCTTCACGATTGCCTTCAAGGTTAACTTTCTAAGTTAACACAACATCTCGGTTGGTATGTGATCGACCCCCAAGGTTCTGATCGACTTCATGCTGCGGATGGTTGTTTCTATCTTCTGCAGCGATGGAGCTTCCGTGTTGACTCGGGTAATGCGTCAAAAATGGTTTCTAAAGTAATCAAACCAGCGTTCCAACCGATCAGCCGAGTCAGTCAATAGCTGTGCAGACGTATCTTTCACGGGCATCGTAAAAGTCATCTTAGCCCCACTGAGGTGACGTAAGACATCGTCGAGGAAACTAGCGGCGCCGGTATTTGCGGTATTTCGCGCGTTTGTCGGGAACGGGATCCACTCATTCTCTTTTGTCCTGTCTACAGGAGTGTTCTGCTTCCTTATCGAGAGCCATACAGGGTTGACGGGAAACGGCTTTGGCTTCTCGTGTTTTCGCTCGCTCTATCGCGGTTTTGGGGTTCCTTCGTTCCTCTATCTTCTTCCAGTTGTCAGCTGTCATTCACTGCTTTTGCTGAGTACGTAGCTCACCCAAATTATTCTTGCTGGTGTCGATGAAGGCAGAGAGGTTCCGTAGTTCGTCGATGAAGGGGGATTTTATGGAGCTTCAGGGGCTTTTCAGGGGGGTACCTGGAGTTCTCAGAAATTTTTAAGGGATCTTAAAGAGTACCTGGAGGTCTCAGAGGTGTTTCAGAGGGTGTTAATGAATTTCAGGTGGTCCCAGGGACCTTCCGTGGGTTGCAGGGGGTTCCAGGGGATATTTAGAGGTCTCGGGGGCTTTAAGAAGTCTCAGGGAGTTCCAGGAAGTCAAGGGGCATTCTAGGGCATTCAATTCTCAAGAGAATTCCAAAGGGTTGCCAGTAGCGTTTCAAGGGATCTCAGGGAGTAATTGGAGGTCTCAAGAGCGTTGCAGGGAGTACCTGAAGGTTTCAGGGATGTTTGCAAACGCCCTTAAAGCTTCATGTGGTTTCAGGGTTTTGATACGCCTCTGAAATGCCTGGAGACGCCCCTGAAGCCTCCATAATCCCATTGGAATGCCCTTGAGTTCCAGTTATCAACTTGAAACCCTTCTAAAGTGCCCTGAAATGCTATCAAAAGCCCCTAAAACCTCTTAGAACGGCTGTAGAACGTACCTGATACCCCCTGAAACTCTCTGAAATACCTGAAATCTCCTTGTAATGCACATTAAGGGCTCCTGAGACCCTCCTGAATGCACAAAGGATTAAATAAAAAAGAACTCAGAATACTAAGCCGAGTTGGTTCTATTCCAGTTGGGACGTTACGCCATGAAAAATTTGATGAAGGAACACTTCAACCGAAGTTGTTTTATTTTCATGCTTTTCCACTGAGCGCTGTCTGATGCCACCCCTCAGAACGGACCTAAACGGAAAGAAAAACTTTAAAGAACCTCTCATCGTTGCAAAGTTTGATCCTTGGTTTGATCTCTTTGTATCGAACCAGCTTTTCTTTCTCTCTCGCAGTACCTACTTGCCGTTCATTGAAAAGTCACTTACCGACTCATTCAATTTGTAGCAAACGCCAAGCAAGAAGCAAACGCTTTTCCTGGGATGACGAAGACGGCGATGAGGATGATGATGGTGATGGCGATGATAAAGTTTCGATGCGAGGTCGATAGGTGGTGGTTCTTCAACTTTTCCGCTTCTGAACTTGGTCGCGCGCGCGTAGCTAGAGAAGTGTACATGATTGGCTATGGCTAGGTGCCCTAAGTAGGTGGTAGTTCGGTTGGCTAAACGAGGGCTATTTGCTCTACCGCACGGTGAGCGATCAGGCTTGGCGAGAGATTTGCCGGATGAGAACAAGTTTGTGAGCGTGGTTCAAACAGTGCTTAAACTTTGATTGGTAGATAATCGGCCGGATTTGAGGATATAAACTTGGCCTCCTCGCTCGACGGAAGGGAATGCTAGTTTGGGCAAGAGAGCAGAGTTTGTGTTTGCGTGGTTGTGTTTATGATGAAAATTGTAGGTATGCATACATTGCATAGGAGTCAAGTAAATGTTTCTGCTTGTTTTTCTTGAGTTAGAAGCACTTCCTCTTTCAAAAGTTGAGAATTTCGCTGTTTAGCATGATAATGCCGAGGGCATAGTTGCATTTCCGGTATGGTCCACAATCTCTTCGTATCAGGAATTGCATCCACTTCCTTGTAAATAAGATATCGTTGTGCAACAATAATAAGATATTTATAAATAACTATGAAATTCTTCATAGAACACTATGATGAGATAAAAGTCAAGAGCCATCTAGTCGGTTCAACATTTAGTTGGTGATTTCGTCGCCAGTGTGAAGTTGTAATGGTCATATTGGACCAGTCTAATGAATTTCCCTTTTTGGAATATGACCACTAGAACGAGAAGCTTTCAAGTAAGCTTTTGTGCCCGAAATAATAAATCTTAAAGTAAGTGTTGCGCACGTTGCATAACTAAGGGCGAATGAACTAAGCACGAACGAAATACGTTCGGTAATTTATGGAATTTTCCGCGAGTTAATTTGTACCTGCTCCTTTGAATTCTGTTCAACCACCAATCGGAAAACTAAAACCCATGGCTGAGCCGACCAATTAAAATCGAACTACGAAACCCGAGTACAGAGCGAAGTGGAAATTGCGTCTTAATTTAAAGGTTCAACCAAATCATTGCGCGCGAATCCATTTTAATCTGGTGGAGTTATTCAAAGTTGACGGATCAATTTCCAAGTTTGTGAACTTTGTTATTTCAAAGTGAGTTCAAGTGAAGTAGTTTCGATTCTAATCTGAATTCGAAGTGAGTGCGCGAATTTTTAAATTACTCGACTGAAAATAATTCGAGTTTCTTAGTTTTGAATTTACAGAGTTCGAAATGGTTTGACCGGTAGTTATTCAATTAAGTGAACCGTTTATTGTGACGATTCAGGTAAGCCTTTAGTGCAAGATTGGTAATAGAATCGATTAGTGAATACTATCACGTTGAATAGGCCTCGTCAAGCCCAGCCAACGTGGGCAGCTAGTTCCGGCTAACGCACATCCAGAATCGTGTCGAACAGTCCAAGAAGGCACCCAACAAACCACGTGCTTAGTAGACGATGGTTGTTCCGGCTACGTAGTCCTTCCGACTGGGAGTGACTGTAGGCTGTGGTGGGTGGAAAATTCTTGTCGACTAGTCAAGCTTTGCCGATTCGAGCAGCTCAGACGTGAGCTTGTGCCCGAGCGTTTGCCTGTGGTGGTTCGTCGATTAGTATTCGAGCGGATAGATCGACGACTCGGACTCGTTTCGCCAAAGCGTGAGGCGCAAGAGCGACGCCAACTACGCTCTCGCTCCACCAACCTCCAGGGACGCCTCTACCCTGATGATCGTGCCCACGCGCGAGTCAACCACATAGGACGTTTTCAAATTGGAATTCTACGGTCGTCGAGAGAATCAAGCCTTCGCCGTTGGAGCACCTCGCCGATGCAGAACGAAGGTCAGACCCATACATGCTAGCATTTGAAATTGATTGAGAAATCCGAAAATTGTATACTCTAGAATAAGCAATGTCAGTTAAATGCGTGACGTCACCAGAGTAGTTTAGGATTTCTGAATTTTTACAATAAATTGAGAGATTGCATACTTTTTGAATTGGTCCTATGCAAGTAGCTCTCTAAATTCAATTTTAATTATTAAATTTCGTATAAGTTTACTTTTTTCTTTCATTTACTTCTGGTTCAGATAAGATTAAACTTCACTATTATTTCTGCTTTCAGTATTTAGTGAATTTGAACGTGAATTTGTTTGTTCCTTTAAGTTTAACCTTTTTCTGCCGCTCAGTTTTGGTTTATTATTGGTTTAGTTTCCGATCTTCAGTATTTTTTGGTATTTTTCTTGTTCATTTAGTTCATTTTTCCTTTCGTGTGTGCCATTTTTGTTAGTTTTGTTTCTGCGCTTAACTATTTGCGACCTGCCCTGAGAAGGGTAGCCTCATACCGGGCTTAGACAGAGTAACGGTCCTTCTGAATACGAAGGTGGCGCTTAAGCCGTTGCTTAAGGAGCAGAGTAGAACGTTACAAAGTAGAATTTAAACTCTTGACTTCCTTGACAGCTCTTGACTTCCTGAAGAACTTTGCTGACGGCGACACATTTCTATCTGCTCTGGATGCCCAGATAGAGAAGTTTGAAATTTTACTTGACGACTAACGCCACCTAGTGGCGAAATCACCAAGTAATTATTGAATCATCACGTAGCTCTTAACTTCCTGAAGAACTTTGCCGAAGGTAACCTTCTTCTAACTGCTCTGGATCCCAAACTAAAGAAGTTTAAAACTTTACTTGACAACTAGCGCCACATAGCGGCGAAATCAGCAACTTTATGTTGAATCACCAGATTGCTCATGACTTCATGAAGAACCGTGCCGAAGACGACGCTTTTCTGCTCTGGATGTCCAGAAAAAAAAAGTTTGAAACTTTACTTGCCGACTAACGCCACCTAATGGTGTTATCACACACTAAATGTTGAATCACCAGAAAGGTTTTGACTTCCTGAAGAACTTTGCCGAAGATGACATTTTTCTATCCGCCCATGATCCCCAGATAAAGAAGTTTAAAGAAATCACCAACTAATTGTTGGCTCTCCAGATTGCTCTTGACTTCTTGATGAACTTTTCTATCTGCTCTGGTTCTCCTGATTGCGGAGTTTGAAGCTTTACTTGACAACTAGTGCCACCTAGCGGCGAAATCACCAAGTAATTATTGAACCATCAGATTGCTCTTAACTTCTTGAAGAACTTTGCCGAAGACGGCACTTTTCTATCTGCTCTGGATCTCCAGATAGTGATGTTTGAAACTTTACTTGACGACTAGTGCCACCTAGCAGTGAAATCGCTATCTAATAGTTGAATCAGCAGATTGCAACCACTTTTACATAGCGCCTCTATCGGCCAAATTGCCAACTAATTGGATGATAGTTGACATTGTGTGGTAGATCTATTCTAGTGCTACAACTCTGCCAAATAAAGTATGGTGCTATCTTGTAATACGCCTGAGATATTCGCTCACACCCCCAATTAGGCGAAATCCCATAAGCTTTGGGATTCCCACACCATGGACTGCCGACTGCACGAATTTCTCGAATCCTTCAGAAATTTCCCTTGAATTCTTTAAACCCGCCAAAACAATCTGAAACTCTTCAAAACTCTTCAAGACTCGCTGCAATTCCATTAAACTCCTTTAAACCTCCTTGATATCAGCTGAAATCCTCCAAAATCTCAAGCATCGCTATCTGAAACTCCCTGGAGCCTTTCGGTACTTTTTGAAAGTCCCTCTGGAACTTATTGAATCACCCTCCCGAATTTCCTGAAATCCCCTAAAAGTTGAAAGTTTCGTCAACTCACTAAAACTTCATTGAAACCCTCTGAAGCACTCTGAGTTCCTTTTGAAACCCTGCTAAAACCCTCATGAAACTACTTGAAACCCAACAAACCTACCCTAAAAAATGCCCAAACCCCGTATGAAACACCGTGAACTTTCCCCGAAACCTCTTAAACCCCCTTGATATTAACCTTGAGCTAGGTTGACCACCCGTAGCGAAGTATGTTGGAACTTCCATTTGGGTACCATCCCTTACCTTGATACCTTGTTGGCTACAAAGTAACTTTACTCCAACGCCGAGCGTATAGTAGAGCACCATCTTCGTCGGTCTTGGGTGATGTTCCTCCAGTTTCCCCGAACGTGTAGGGATCGTAGATCTTCTTCAACCGCGTGCAGCCAGCGAATTCGCGGCCGCCCACGAAGTCGCCTACCTCTACCGAGTTCTCTGCTGAATGTTGTTTTCGCTATTCTTTCTTCCGACATTCGCACTACGTGACCAGCCCACTGAAGTCTGCCGTATTTTATACGTTTCACAATATTCGCATCTTCGTACACTTGGTACAACTGCGCCACACTCCATTTTCTTGTTTCCCACCGAGAATTGTCCGCAGCACTTTGCGCTCAAAAACTCCAAAAGCTTTTCGGTCTACCTCCTTTAACGTCCACGCTTCGTGACCGTAGAGGGCAACCGGAAGAAACAGCGTCTTATACAGAGCGAATTTTGTTTGCGTTTGTAAGTTACGGGACCTAAGCTTGTAACGGTCGTCCAGATTCAACCTGGAATCGGTTGGATTAACCCCTTCGCTTAAGCGCCAAGCAAACTCGAATATTCAGCTTGCATGCGAAGAGGCAAGATTATTTACCCGGCGAGACTCCTCAAGGCGAGTCCTTCAAAAAAATCAACCGACACCGACGAATCGAACCGCAGCTCCAAAACTCTAATCTTCTTACTAGACGGGATAATCAATGGGGAACCTTCAAAACGCATGCAAAATTAAAAAAAAAACAACAAAAACGATTAGCCAACTCTATCCTCTCTCAACTGATGATTGGACAGTATACGATTGTATTTCAATGGTTCTCCGTTGATCTATCGTTCTACTTTTTCAATTTTTCACATAGGAAATCAACTCACAGTGTATTCGGTTTCTACAATTCCCTCTATTGTTCTCGTCTACAACCTTTCCCTCCTACCTTGGTCCGGACCTCAATCAACTCCCAATCGTTCTTCGTTAGATTTAAAAAATTAGCCTAAATACATCTGACCTGTTTTTTTCTTGTAGCGCGCTGCCATATGCTCCAGATGCTCGACCGATGCTGTCAGTGGTTGTTGTCCTGACTATGGCGGTTTGTCTTCTCTCCTATCGCACGTGTACACGGTGGTCTAGTCGATTTCGTTGGCGGGCCCGCTGACTGCACTCGCGAGTTTTTCCGGGCTTTGAGGTCAAACGTGGAGTGTGACCGGCAATTGTCATCCGATGAACACTCCGGAAGTAGTGGCACCTTCCGATGGCCCGTAGATGCGCTGGGGCGATCACTAACCAGCCACGAGGAAAAACCTACAAGCGGTCTGATCTTCGGACCAGCCCAGAGGCCACGCGACGTGCGTAACCCCCTACACCTACCTGGACGAAACACCTTCACTTGAAGGATATTTGGTCCTTCAAGTGAAATCATCAAATTATCATGGTGTCACTTAACAAATTTGATTTTTTTTTCAATTACCTTGACCTCGAGCACCGATATTTACGGGTTCTACAATCGTTCGAATCCGTAGTAGTTCTTCTTCTTCTTGGCGTAACGTCCTCACTGGGACAAAGTCTGCTTCTCAGCTTAGTGTTCTATGAGCACTTCCACAGTTATTAACTGAGAGCTTCCTCTGCCAATGACCATTTTGCATGTGTATATCGTGTGGCAGGCACGAAGATACTCTATGCCCAAGGAAGTCAAGGAAATTTCCTTTACGAAAAGATCCTGGACCGACCGGGAATCGAACCCGTCACCCTCAGCATGGTCATGCTGAATACCCGTGCGTTTACCGCCTCGGCTATATGGGCCCCGTAGTAGTTCCGTAGTAGTTATTCAATTTGAAATCTGTATAGACATGACCAATTAGACCTTAGAACGAAGCCTTTAGTTTACACAACTCACATGTTTGTTGAACAATACTTGGCGCAATTGGGCCTGAAATCACGGTCTCAACCACTAAAACTTTTCTCGAACTCTGGAAATTTTTCAATTTTACAATTATTCTTGTATTTAGGCTAAACGTGTGGAACTCACTTTTGACTTTCGACTAGCTAACTACCAAAAATCTCTATCAACTTTTTCCACTAACTTCTTTGGGACTACGTCCGTTCACTTCGCTGATCGATTCGAGAAGAAAGCTAATCGGTTTTCTCAAAGATGGCCTTCGCCTTTTGACCACAATGTAACCGCGGGTTCCAACTCATACATGAACATCCAAAAATAGCAAATCATCTTTTTTTTCTAGACCATTGGCTATACTGTCTAGTCTTGGACGAGAGCGATGTGAACTGCTTCGCGATCCGTTAAAAATGAGTATTTTCAATTCCCGCCACCCATGGCGCTCCGATCGTATAAAAGTGCTCGGGTTTTAATATTGTCCCTTATATACAAGCTATATTCATTCTGCTTTCACGTAGCTAGAAGCATATAAAATCCAACCGAATGCTATTTATAAATCCCATCTTGTAACATTGTTACAAGTTGGCTACGCAATCCGTAAAAGGCCCTATTCGCAGCTGCAATACGCCTTTTCACTTCACGGGAAACGTCATTGTCACATGTCACAAGTGTTCCAAGATAAACACATTCTTCAACAACTTCAAACACTTCCCCATCAATCACTACCTCATTAACCCGTAAACACCCGGGACGACCTTCTTTTGATAGAAATGCAATAGTTGTTTTTTGTTTTAAAACATTTTACCCTAGAGTGTCAGGTGGAATAGTTGTGCTAAGAAATACATGATACCTTCCCCCTTTGCACCCTCCACCCTTTTAGAGGTACACGAGAATACGTGATTTTTTGGGGTAGTTTCATAAATTCTACATGTTTTTGCTCAAATTTCACCGTTTTGCTTATCCTAAGCTATTCTAAGCCCTCCAAAGTACTCCGAAGTTTGTGTCACAAGCCCTATATTCTAAACTATATTTTATGATGAATGATCACAGAACATAGTCTACGGTACTCAAAAAACCTCAAAGCACCCCTAGAAAATTCATGGTACATGAATTGGGTGATCTAGGGCATCCAAATTACATTGGAATTTATTTTCTTAAGATCTACAACATCTACCATCATTTGTGTTCACTATGTTCAAGAAATTAAGTCACTTTAGTGTACATTAGACCTAGCAACGCTACGAGCAACTCGATATTGTGGAAGTTGGACATCCCGTGGAATACAAATGGCATCCAATATACTTTGAAGTTTGGGTTTCAATATCTGCATCTGCATGTTGTATCATGCACTCATTGAAAAAATATTCTTGGAATGTAGTCTATACTGATGATGGAGCTTCAGTGCGCAACTATAATGCTTGTAGTTACATTCATGGGATATTCCTGGCTTTCCAAACTATTCTGGAATTAGAACCTTCAAGGTCTACAGGATCTACTCTTGTTTCTCTTCACACTATCGGCATAATTCTTTCACCACCGTTCCTGTTGCGCCTCATAATATTACAAGTATCTTTAGGTGTTGCTATTTGGGTGTCCACTGGCATATAAATGGACCCATTGGTGAACTACGTAGTCTCTTTTTTGGCCATTTCAGAACTCTCCTCCCCTCACGTAGACTTTTTTCCATACAAAATTTTCGAAATTTTTATGGAGCGTAGAATTTTACCAGACCCCTCCGTCCCCCGCTAAGAGTCTACGTGGCCAGGCCCATATTTTGCTCGCGGAATATAATCTATTCTACTCTAGAGCCTCAGAATGCAATTCTTATAGCTTAGCAGCATCCACTTGGTGATCTAGGTCATCCAAACTATTCTGGAATGAAGACCTTCAAGTTCTTTAAGCTCTACTCTTGTATCTCTTCAAAAAATCTTACAGAAATTCCTCTAAGGATTTCGCCAAGAATTCCTCCAAAAATTTTTCAAGAAATTCCTCAAATTTTTTTTCCAGGACTTCCTTTAAGAATTATGCCAGAAATTCTTACAAGAATGCCTTCAGGAATTTCTCCAATTACTCCTTCAAGAGTTCCACCAGTAATTTCTCCAAGAATTTCTACAGATATTTCTCTAAAAATTCGGCCAAGGATTCCTAAAAGAATCCCTCTAGGTATTCTTCCAAGAATTTCTCCTCTAGATATTCCTCCAAGAATTTCTCCCGAGAATTCCTCCAACACTTCTGCCAGGAAATTCTCCAAGCATTTGTCCCGGAAATTCATCTAGAATTTCTCAAGGAATTCCTTCAAGAATTCCTCCAGAAATTTCCCCAAGAATCCCTCTAGGATTTTCTTCAAAAATTCCGAGAAGAATTCTTCCAAAAACCTGCAGAAAATACTCCACAAATTCTTCCAAAAATTACTCCAGGGACAGGTATTCATCCGAGATAACTTTCAGGCATCATTCAGGGCCCATATAGCCGAGGCGGTAAACGCACGGGTATTCAGCATGACCATGCTGAGGGTGGCGGGTTCGATTCCCGGTCGGTCCAGGATCTTTTCGTAAAGGAAATTTCCTTGACTTCCTTGGGCATAGAGTATCTTCGTGCCTGCCACACGATATACACATGCAAAATGGTCATTGGCAGAGGAAGCTCTCAGTTAATAACTGTGGAAGTGCTCATAGAACACTAAGCTGAGAAGCAGGCTTTGTCCCAGTGATGGATCATCAAAATAACTAAAACGGCCGCTATAGAATAAACAGATAGCACCACCGTAGCCTTGTGTGTTTTACATAACTCCACTGCTGTCACAATGCTAATGTCCATATAAGGTGGCGCCTTTATTTACATTCGGCGAACGCTAGAAAAGTTTGCTTCATTGATCCTTTCCTTCATAAATACCTCCAAAATTCTTCAGGAAACCTCCAGAAATCCCGCAAGAAAATATGTCTACGACTCAAGTCGAGTTCAGTACAAGACACTGAAGACGACCTTACAGTTGAGGTCGAAATACGTATCTGTCAAAGGATGCAAATTCTTAGTGGAATTCAAAGGAACCGTACTTAACCCGATTTTCTTTTATTTACAGATATTCCCCTAACAAGCCCAGGTTAATCATCATGTCTAGGACTACTCCAGGGATTCTTCCGCGAATTCATCCAGGGAATTCTCCAGGAACTGCTCCGAGACTTCTTTCAAGAATTCCTCCAAGAACTCTTCCAAGAACTCCCACAAGAACTTTTTCTGGAATTTCTCCAAAACATCCTCCAAAATTTCTCATAAAAATCCTCCAGGATTTTTTTTGCAGGAATGTCTCCAGATATTTCTCCGAAACTTCTGCTAAGAATTTCCCCAAAAATTCTTTCAAGAATTGGGACAGAAACTCTAATTAGAATTGCTCAAAGACCTACTCCAATACTTCCGTCAAAAATTCTTTCATGAATCCCTCCAGAAGTTTGGCCAGGGATTTCTTTATAAATTTCTCTAGAAGAACCTCAAGGATTTAACAATAAATACATTCAGGAATTTTTCCAGGAAATCTGTAAGAATTCATGCTGTAATTCCTGGAGGAATTTCTAGAATAACTCCTCCAGGAATTCACGCGAGGAATTCCTAAAGTATTTCCCGGAACAATTCCGAAAGGAATTTCTGAGCAGTTCTGGTGGAATTTCTGCAGGAGTTTGTGGAGGAATGGCTGGAGGAGTTTCTGGAGTTATTTCTGGAGAAATTTCTGAAATATTTCCTGGAAGAAATTCCTGGAGCAACTCCTGTAGAAATTTCTAGAGGAATTCCTGGAATTTTTCTTATAGGAGCTCCTGGAGTATTCCCCGGAACAATTCCTTGAGAAATTCCTGTAGTGATTCCAGGGGGAACTCGTAGAAGAATTTGCTGGAGAAATTTTTGGAATACATCCTGGAGTATGTCCTGGAGGAATTCCTGGAGAAATTGCTGGATGATTTCTTGTTTTAGCTTCTGGAGTATTCCCCTGAACAATTTCTAGAGAAATTCCTGTAGTAATTCCAGGGGGAACTCGTGGAGGAATTTGTTGGAGGAATTCCTGGAGAAATTTCGAGAGGAATTCTTGGAGTAATTCCTGAAGGAGTTCCTGGAGAAATTCCTGAAATATTTCTTGTACGAATTCCTGGAGTAGTCCCTGGAACTATAGCTAAAAGAATTCCGGTAGTAATTTCAGGAGGAATTCGTAGAGTAATTCCTCAAGAAATTCTTGGAGAAATATCTGGAGGAATTCCTGGATGAATTCCTGGGGTATTTGCGGGAGATTTCATCTTGGGGGAATTCCTGGAATTTTGGGGGAAATGCTGGAAATTCGTAGAGTAATTCCGGGAGAAATTCCTGGAGGAATTGGTGGAGAAATTCGTGAAGGAATTCTTGGAGTAATTTCTTGAGTATTTGCTGGAGGAATTTCTGGAATGCATCCTGGAGTATATCCTGGAGGAATCCCTGAAGGAAGCCCTGGAGGAATTTCTTGGAATTTGGCCAGGGATTTCTATATAAATTCCTCTAGGAGTATCTCAAGGATTTTTCAATAAATACCTTCAGGAATTCTTCCAGGAAATCTGTAAGAATTCATGGAGTAATTTCTAAAATAACTCCTGCAGGAAATCACGCGAGAAATTCCTTAAGTATCCTGGGAGTAATTTCTGGAGCAATTCTGGATGAATTTCTTAACGAATTTCTGGAGTATCTCCTGGTGGAAGTTATGTAAGAATTTGTGGAGGAATTCCTTGAGGAATTTCTAGAGTTATTTCTGGAGAAATTTCTTAAAAATATTTCCTGAGGAATTCTTGGAATATTTCTTGTAGGAATTCCTGGAGTATTTCGAGGAACAATTCCTAAGGGAATTTCTGTAGTAATTCCAGGAGAAGTTCGTGGAGTAATTTCTGGAACAACTCCTGGAGAAATTTCAGGAGGAGTTCCTGGAGAAATTCCTGGATTATTTCTTGTAGGATCTCCTGGAGTATTTCTCGGAACAATTCCTAGAGAAATTCCTGAAGTAATTCCAGAAGGAACTCGTAGAAGAATTTGCTGGAGGAATTACTGGACTACATCCTGGAGTATGTCCTGGAGGAATTCCTGAAAGAATTCCTTGAGGAATTCCTGGAGAAATTTCTGGAGGAATTCTTGGAGTAATTCCTGAAGAAGTTTCTGGAGAAATTCCTGAAATATTTCTTGTACGAAGTATTCCCTGGAACTATTTCTAGAAGAATTCCGGTAGTAATTCCAGGAGGAATTCGTAGAGTAATCCTTGAAGAAATTCCTGGAGAAACACCTGGAGGAATTCCGGGAGAAATTCCTGGAGGAATTTCTTGAATACTTGCTGGAGGAATTTCTGGAAGGATTTCCTGACGGAATCCCTGAAGAGATTTCTTGGAATTTCCAAAATAACTCCTGCAGGAATTCTTGGAATTTCCAAAATAACTCCTGCAGGAATTCACGCGAGAAATTTCTAAAGTATTTCTCGGAACAATCCTGGGAGTAATTTCTGGAGCAATTCTGGAGGAATTTATGGAGTATTTCCTGGTGGAAATCCTGTAAGAATTTGTGGAGGAATTCCTGGAGGAATTTCTGGAATTATGCCTGGAGAAATTTCTGAAATATTTCCTGAGGATTTCTTGGAATATTTCTTGTAGGAATCTCTGGAGCATTTCCCGGAACAATTCCTAAGGGAATTTCTGTAGTTATTCCAGGAGAGAAGTTCGTGGAGTAATTCTTGGAGCAACTTCTGGATAAATTTCAGGAGGAATTCCTGGAGAAATTCCTGGAGAAAATTCTGGATTATTTCTTGTAGGAGCTCCTGGAGTATTCCCCGGAACAATTCCTAGAGAAATTCCTGAAGTAATTCCAGGAGGAACTCGGAGGAATTTGCTGGAGGAATTTCTGGAATACATCCTGGAGTATGTTCTGGAGTAATTCCTGAAGGAATTCCTTGAGGTATTTCTGGAGAAATTTCTGGATGAATTGGTCGGCGTTAAGTCAGAGAGGACCATGTGTCTTTTACCTAATTTCAAGAAAAACGACTTTAAAGTTTGCAACTCTATAAGTTTTGAGTTTCTCAACAAATGTTCTTGAACTTTTGCCATAAATCTCAATAACTATTCATCACAGCATCGCTCTGTATTGATCGCGAAAAAACGTAAAATAAAACTTGAAACCAAGAAATTGCTAAGTAATTGATTGCACTTAGTCCACTCTGACTGAACGGTTTTTGGAAAATCTTCAACCAACTACAGTTCACACTCAAGTTTTTACATATTTGATGAAAAAATAATACACAAGTAGGACAACAGTTAATAGGAGTAGTGTATAATGTGAACAGGAAGTTAGTCAATTAATGAGCTATTTAAGAATTCTTAACTTGATCATTTAATAGCTAACAACTTTTGAATGTATTTTCATAGTTCGGTACGTTTTTGAAATATTGTAGTATCACAGTTCATAATAATTTATTCAGAGGACTGGCATTTTTCAAAAATTCGTTCAGACAGAGTGAACCAAGTACACAACTCTTAAATAATCGGTAAAATCAATTTCTTCGTGAAACGGGTATTGGTACATTTCAATATGATGCCCAACAGCTACTATACAAACATATTTTGATTTGAAAAGGATTACGAAGAATAAGGTATTTTCAACCATTTTTCTTAGAGACACATGGTCCACTCTGTCTGCACGCGAAATGCCACAATATACTTCAACACGATGATCTGTAAAATACGATATTGACCATGATGAAATGAAATTTCACGTGCTTTCTTGATCAATAATCATCAGAAAATGCGTTAGGGAATCATACGATTAGCAAACGTATCACATTTTGATGATAAATTATTTTATTTATCTGATTTTAACCAATACATATTTTTTCAGCTCTCTTGACATCAAGCATATGGTCCACTCTGACTGCACACTATTTTCGATTTTTGCAGTTCAATCAAAAGAAAATTGTGCTATAACTCTTGTTAATTGGGTGAATGTTCCAAGTAGCTTAAGTAATTCTGAATCAAATGCCCTAAAAATCTAATTTTCGACAATTTTGTTACTTGGTCCTCTCTGACTTAACGCCGACCAATTCTTGGAGTAATTCCTGAAGGAGTTCCTGGAGAAATTCCTGAAATATTTCTTATAGGAAATCCTGGAGTATTCCCTAGAACTATTGCTAGAGGAATTCCTGTAGTAATTCCAGGAGGAATTCGTAGAGTAAATCTTGGAGGAATTCCTGGAGAAATACCTGCAGGAATTCCTGCAAGAATTCTTCGTTATAAACTATGTACGCCTGGTGAATGAATCTGATTCTGTTTCAATTCAACACCTCGTTCAGTCTATTATTGCCACTTTAATAAGGACTGTTCAATTTATAAAACGGACAACTTGCTTGTGCGATATCTTTTTTTATTTTTCAATAAAATCATTATCAGTTTTTTTGCATAACTTTCTATAGCTATTCTCAAATGTAGGAAAAATATAACATTAAGCAAAATGTTCTTTATTGTGTAACTGAAGCGGTTTTCGTAAAACATCATTAAAACCCCATTTCTCAAAATTCGACATAACTTTCCACATAATTAATATGCACATTTTCATGAAGTTTTCAATGTATTGGAATCTTATACTATTCTACTGAAGGTAAAGCTTAATAGTTGATCAGTAATAATGCACCAAGCAGTCTCCGGCTTGATATAGTGAGTTACGTTATTTTCATAGAAATTATGAAAAAATGTTCATTTAAGTCCTGTGCTGCAATAACATCACGGATTCGGCTAAAAATTTGTCCAGAGTAGTAGAATATTGCTCTCTAAATGATACTGTAGAAAAATTTACTTATAATTGCATTTTTCATCAAAAAATTAGTCCATAAAGATGGCCATATTAAAAAATTTTATACTTTTTGCTCCATTGATGCAGATTTTCGACTCTAGCGAATCTTGTTATTATTTTTTTTTTCAGCAAAGCTGGTCCCATGTTATTGTACACCTTATTTAATAATAATCGGATGCAAAGTTTCCATTTCCAACATTATTGTTATGCAAAATTTGCATTAGGTTGCATTGTTATTTGTAAGAACCTTCAAAGAACGAAACCGTTTTGGTTACTGTGTCTGCAATAGCGCACGATAACCAAACCAGCAATGCTATTAAGAAGCAGTTTTCTGCATTTAAAACCACATTATTCCTACTTTCGACTGGATGCATAAAAAAAATTATTATTTAATTTTTTCATGCCCTTTTTGCTTTACAATTGAATTTTATTGAAAAAATCGAATCTTACTTGAGACTTTAATATCTCAACACTTAATTTTTCGATTGAGTTTAAATTTTGCCAGAATGTTTATTACTCATGCTGCTGCAGCATGGCACATACTTTTCTGGTATTAAAAACGATATACCATATGTGAACAGTAATTTTATATATATTTTCAATTTTCAGCAATCGAAAAATTCACCTTATTTAACACCTGGCCGATTTTCTATAAAATAAAACTATTTTTATTCGATTCAAAAATGATCATTATAATGACAGATGATGTACTGAACAACGAAGCAAGGGTGGTTAAATTTGAACTACGCGTCTTCTTTTTATAGCCTTGTAAAGTTGTCCGTTTTATAAATTGAACAGTCCTTATACACTGAAACTCCAAATCTGATACCGTGCTCCACTTCAGAATGCCCATCCCAAACTTCGCTAATTGACGATGAGTAGCTTATCATCCGTAAACTGGACGGGATTCATTCAACCATCTCAAAATAGACTACCCGGAAGGGCAAGTATTTAATCCAGTTTAAACTGTTGTCCCCTCGTAATGATGCCCGTTTATGCGAAGTTTTTATTCAATCAATCTTCCGATCTAATTTGCTTCAAACATTATTTAAACATGGCTCTCCTCAGTAGCGTGGGACAAACACCGAGCGACATCGATTCAAATGAACATTGTTATTCCTCCGGCAAACAAGGGGATTTCGATTTCATCCCCAACGGTCTTAGACAATAAGCTTGAAAGTCATTAAAATCAATACGATTTGTTTACCCATGGTTGGCTCACTGACTGGCGGCGCGGCGACCGTGAAGCCACCGCTCCTTGATGGAGTGAGTATCGTGACAACGGGGGCCTTCTTCTCGGCCAATCAGTGCCAGCTGGCCATTTACTACCGAGGCGCCATAATTTGATGACGACGGTGGACGCTGCGATGATGGTACTTAGTGGGGAACTGGAGCCGAAACTTCGCCGAACCCACCTCTAATGAATGGCACAATTGAAAAGTTTTCGCAAAGAGGACTTTCTGGCTGGCAATTTCCCAATGGGTGAGTAAAATATACACAACGAATTTTCGGCTGCTTCTTGGGCCACGGCCACTACAACACCATAATTGTCGACGATGATGACGGTGTCGCTGGAAATTGAAGAGTACTGAAGCAGGAGTTCTCAACCTGTACAGTTTTTTGTGCGAATATCCGGAACAATGTTTCGAAACCGAAACAACCCGTCCATGTGAGCGACAAGTACTGACGATTTCCCCCTTTATCGAACACGACGATTTGAATCCGTCGCGGGTGAAACCATCGCCGGCCAATCAGCTGGCGGGAGTCTGGCGTTTCTCCAATCTCACTAATACAAACAACAGCAGAGGTGGTACTTGATTGGTCGCTATGATTCAGAAATGCGACTGGAAGTTGGCAGCGTGTTTTGTTGTGAAAGAAACATACAATATGATCATCCTTCCAGAAGATTCGGGAAGCCCTCAAGCCCTGAATTACCTGGAACAACCAATCCACCACTGCAACCGGCATCCCAACAAGACCTGACATCCTACAACCTACACGGAAGGAACATCATAAACAACACGAGCCAACTGCAAACAAACATCACGAATGAAGCATTCCGATATTCCCAAGCCCAGCAAGCAGGTTTCAGCAGAAACGCACGCAGAACACACAGCCAGTCTATAAGTGGCATTTTGAGTACGCAGATCAGTCGGATACAATCCGACTGAGGCAGTTCCTAAGCGTGGTAACGGAGTTCATGAACAGACATTGCTGAGGTCATCAAACACCTCTTGAAGGATAACGCTCTACGGTGGTCCAGTAGAGTAGAGTTTAGTTCTTAAAGTCTACGCGTGTAATGGTAACTTCTTTCACTATATAAAGCTGCGATTTGTATTCTACTATGTCCAGTAAGTCTTCTGATAGTTCAATGTACTGTATCAGATCAGTCGGGATATCCTAAGTCATCCAAACTTTTCCTGATTTTAGATCCTAAAGCCAACGAGTGTAACGGTTACTTCTTTCATATAACAAAGCTACGACTTGTATTCTATTATATCCTGTAAGTATTCTGAAAGTTTAATAGACAGTATCAGATCAGTCGGGATATCCTAGGTCATCCAAACTGTTCCTGAGTTTGGATTCTACAGTCTACGGGTGTAACGATAACTTTTTCCATTATACAAAGCTACGATTTGTAATCTGTTATGTCCAGTAAGTCTTCTGAAAGTTCAAAAGACAGGGTCAGATCGGTTGGGATATCCTAAATCATCCAAACTGTTCTTGAGTTCAGATTCCAAAGTCTACGCGTATAACGATAACCTTTTTTTTTTATTATACAAAGCTACAACTTGTAATCCATTATGTCCAGTATGTCTTCTGAAAGTTCAAAGGCAGGATCAGGTCAGACGGGATATCTTAGATCATAAAACTTGTTATTGAGTTCAGATCTTAAGGTCTACGCGTGTAACAGTAACTTCTTTCGTTATACAACGCATGTATTCTATTATGTTCAGTAAGTTTTCTGAAAGTTCAATAGACAGCATCAAATCTGACGGCATGTCCTAGGTTATCCAAACTGTGAGTTTAGATCCTAAAGTCTATCAACTGGTCGGCATTAAGTCAGAGGTGACCAAGTAACAAAATGGACGAAAATTAGATTTTCAGGGCATTTGATTAAGAATTACTTAAGCTACTTGGAATATTCATCCAATTTTCTTAATGTTACAATTAACGAGAGTTATAGCACAATTTTCTTTTGATTGAACTGCAAAAAATGATAATAGTGTGCAGTCAGAGTGGACCATATGCGTGTGGGGCAGCAGGGACGGATGTCCTGGGGCCTGACGCACCCCCCCGCTTGCGAGTCAGCCGCGTAGTTGCCGGCTAAGAATAGGACTACTAACCCCAATTCAAGGTGTCAAGCGACCCGTGCCGAGGAATGAGTGATCGAGGGGGTGAAAAAGATGCTCGATCTTTAACGGAGCCTGTGGGGTACCTGGGCACCCCCCACAGTATGCTGTCCCTTACCGCGTTAATGCAGAGCTCTGGCGTGGTGGACATTATTTCTCGTGCAACTCGTGGGAATCAAATATGAGTAAAAATCTTAAAAATCCAAATACAGGTGGAAGTAGCGGTGCGATCAACCCCTTCGCAAGAAGCGGGTTGATGAGGTCTCCTACAAGGAGAAGCGAGGAGTCAGGTGCTGGAAGCTGCTTACGCAGCTCAAGCGTGGGAGCTCCTGTCCACTCCACGGCAAGCCAGCCGGCGGAGGTCATGGACGGAGCATGGTTGCTGAGGGCCATCAGCCAAGTTGCAGAAAAAGGACGGCCCGCATTTGAGGTGGCTGAGCAGCAGCTCGGCAAAATTATCGACTTTGCGACAACCAAGTCGAATATAAGCAAGGACCTGAAAACGGCCTTGCTTCGGCTTAGGGCGTCTGTCGATAATGCCAAGCAGGAGCACGCGGTTGCGTTGCTGGCTGCAGCAGCGGCGGAACCCGCAAAGGAGAAAGCGTCTAAGTTTACGCAAACGGAGGCCTTCTCCTTCGCGGGTAGTCCGAAGAGAGTGGAAGCGAATGCTCGCGACAAAAGCGACAAGCATTCGCAGAAGCGGGCGAGGCAGCCGTCAGGTGAGGAGCTGTCTGGCGGCGCCCGCAAGGCCAGGCGTATAATAACCCCGAAAGCCGGTGGTAACGCTGGAAAGTCGGACCCCAGCCAGGGTTCCCGGAAAGCTGGGAAGGGTGGGCCTGAAAAGGCCGGCCCGTCCCGGAATGATGGGAACAAGGGGTTGCGACCAATGGTGGGCCCTCAGCAGCCATAGAGCAGGGCGATCCAAGGAGAGGACCCTCCTTGGACAAAGGTAGAGCGGAAGAGGAAGAAGAAGGGGAATCCGCAGGTAGAAGTGCAGGTCGCCAAGCCAAGGCGTAGGAAGGCAGGTGCCAGGCGCGAAAAAGGTGACGCTATCGTCATCAAGACCGAACAGTCGAAATACTCGGACGTCTTGAAGGCGATGAGGTGCGACGCCAAGCTCGAGGGTCTGGGAGCCGACGTACGCAGTATCAGACGTACTCGTACGGGCGAAATGATCCTGGAGCTTAAGCGCCAGAAGGATCACAAGGGCGCCGCCTACAAGAGGCTGGCAGAAGAGGTCCTTGGAGATGGAGTGGAGGTGAGGGCTCTTACGCATGAGGCGACTCTGAAGGTCAAAGACCTAGACGAGATCACCGAAGCGGAAGAGCTCGTCACGGCACTGCGGCAACAGTGCGATGTTCAGGTGGCCGCCACAGCCGTCAGGCTGCGGAAGGGGCCAGCAGGGACACAGATAGCTCTGGTTCAGCTACCTGTGGCGGATGTTAAAAAATCCGTTAAAGTAGGGAGTACTAAGGTGGGCTGGTGTGTTTGTCACCTGACATTCCACGAGCCACCTGAGGTTTGCTTCAGGTGTCTGGAACCAGGACACAAGTCGTGGGACTGCAAAGGCCCCGACAGGCGCAAACTGTGTAGGCGATGCGGCGCTGAAGGTCATAAGGCCCAAAGCTGCACGAGTCCGCCCATCTGCATGATCTGTACCGGGAAAACCTCGAAAAACAGACATGCGATGGGTGGTCCAGGGTGCCCGGCCTTTAAGAAAGCCGCAGTGAGCAACAAATCACAGTGCAGGTAACGCAGCTGAACCTGAACCACTGTGATGCGGCTCAGCAACTGCTTTGTCAGGCGGTTTCTGAGTGGGAGACGGATATCGCCATCATTTCGGACCCATACCGAGTACCCGCCGGCAACGGCAACTGGGCCTCGGATGGGACCAGGAAAATGGCGGCGATATGGACGACGGGTAAATATCCTGTGCAGGAGTTGGTGTCTACTACCTATGAGGGCTTCGTGGTCGCCAAAGTAAACGGGGTCTTCTTCTGTAGCTGTTATGCGCCTCCGCGGTGGCCGATCGAGCGGTTCACGCAAATGCTGGACCGCTTAACGACCGTGCTAACAGGGCGAAGGCCGGTGGTAATAGCGGGTGACTTTAATGCCTGGGCTGTGGAATGGGGAAGCCGTTTCACGAACCAGCGGGGTCAGATCCTGCTAGAAACACTGGCCATCTTAGAAGTCGACTTGGCTAACGTCGGTACCAAGAGTACCTATAGTCGAAACGGAGCGGAGTCAATTATTGACGTGACCTTTTGTAGTCCTGGCCTAACAAGTAGTTCGAACTGGAGAGTAGATGATGGCTACACTCACAGCGACCACCTGGCGGTTCGCTACAGTATCGACTACAACAACAGCAGACAGCGGATAGAAGAAGAGGCGGCTAGGTCAAGGCCAAGCCCTCGTAGGTGGAAGACATCATACTTCGACGAAGAGGTATTTAGGGAAGCGCTCCGCCGTGAGCGAAACTTACTCGGTTTAGACGGCGACGAGCTGGTAGCGGTGCTCTCACGTGCGTGTGATGCGACCATGCCTAGGAGAGTCCACCCTAGAAATGGGAGGCCACCGGCTTACTGGTGGACCGACGCGATTGCGGACCTGCGCCGCGCCTGCCTACGGGCTAGGCGGCGGATGCAGCGAGCACGATCAGAGGAAGAGCGAAACGAACGGCGGGTGGTGTTCGCCGCTGCAAAAGCCGCGCTCAAGACCGAGATAAGAGCAAGCAAGAAGGCCTGCTTTGAGGGTCTCTGTCAGAGTGCCAATACGAACCCGTGGGGTGATGCCTACAGGATCGTTATGGCCAAGACGAGAGGTGTGATGGCTCCTACAGAGCAATCTCCAGAGATGTTGGAGGGGATCATTGGAGGACTTTTTCCGCGTCATGATCCTAGTCCTTGGCCTCCTTTCGTAGGACAGCCGGGGACTGGGGCTGGCGATGAGGAAAGGGTCACCGATGTGGAACTTGCGGGGATAGCTAAGTCCCTTAGCGTAGGTAAGGCCCCAGGCCCGGACGGAGTTCCGAACCTGGCCTTAAAAGTAGCTATTGCAGAAGCTCCCGAGATGTTCAGGTCTGCTATGCAGAAATGCCTGGACGAGGGAGTTTTCCCAGAAGCTTGGAAGAGGCAGAGCCTGGTACTATTGCCAAAGGCGGGGAAACCACCCGGAGACCCGTCGGCATATAGACCAATATGCTTGATTGACACGGCGGGGAAGGTGCTCGAAAAGATCATCCTCAATAGAATGTTGAAGTTCACTGAGGGCGTAAATGGTCTCTCAAGCAACCAGTATGGCTTCCGGAAGGGGAGGTCCACCGTAGACGCTATCTTGTCGGTTACAAAAACCGCCGAGAAAGCACTCGAGCCTAAGAGGAGGGGAATTCGCTTTTGCGGGGTAGTGACTCTGGATGTAAGGAATGCATTTAATAGCGCCAGTTGGGCTGCTATTGCTGATGCGCTCTTGCGTCTGGGGATACCGCAGTACTTGTACAAGATTCTCGGAAGCTACTTCCAGAATCGCGTACTAGTATACGACACGGATGTGGGTCGGAAGTGCTTTCACATAACCTCAGGAGTCCCGCAAGGTTCCATCCTGGGTCCGGTGTTATGGAATGTCATGTACGACGAGGTGTTGAGGTTAGAGTACCCAGTGGGAGTGGTGATTGTCGGATTTGCCGACGATATTACGCTCGAAGTCTACGGTGAAACGATCGAGGAGGTGAAGTTGACTACCGACCACTCGATCAAGGTTGTGGAGGCGTGGATGCGGTCCAGAAAACTGGAGCTGGCTCACCACAAGACAGAGGTGACGGTTGTTAACAACATGCAGTCGGCGCAGCAGACGGAGATCAGTGTAGGAGAGTGCACTATCCTGTCGAAGCGCTCTGTCAAGCACTTGGGCGTGATGATCGACGATAAGCTTACCTTCGGTAGCCACGTCGATTATGCCTGTAAAAGAGCCTCCACAGCTATTGCGGCACTGTCCCGGATGATGTCCAATAGCTCAGCGGTGTACGCCAGTAAGCGCAAGCTTCTGGCTAGTGTTGCTACGTCCATACTTAGGTATGGCGGCCCGGCGTGGGGTACCGCGCTAAGTACTGAATGCTACCGTCGGAAGCTGGAAAGTACTTACAGGCTTATGTGTCTGAGGGTTGCAAGCGCGTACCGTACCGTGTCACACGACGCTCTCTGTGTCATTACTGGTATGGTGCCCATCAGCATTCTTATCAGTGAGGATATGGAGTGCTTCGAAATGCGCGGCACAAGAGGCATACGCAAGACTGTCAGGATGGCCTCTATGGTCAAATGGCAGCGCGCGTGGGACAGTTCCACCAAAGGAAGGTGGACCCATAGGTTGATACCAAGGGTAGATAGTTGGATTAACAGGCGCCATGGGGAAGTTTCATTCCACCTGACACAGGTCCTTACAGGTCATGGTTGCTTCCGACAGTATCTACACCGTTTCGGGCATGCGGATTCTTCCGAATGCCCAGTGTGCAATGGTTTAGAGGAAACGGCGGAACACGTTTTGTTCGTGTGCCCGCGTTTTCGCACAATGCGTGACCGCATGCTTGCCACATGCGGGGAGGACACAACTCCGGACAACTTGGTCCAGAGAATGTGTAGGGATGAGATTAGCTGGAATGCCGTTTCAACGGCTATCACCCATATCGTCTGGGAGCTACAAAGGAGGTGGCGCGTGGACTCGGAGAATGGCTAGTCCAGATGCAGTACAAGAGGTGGTCCAGGGGTTCGAAGTCGGCTTCGTAGGTCATACCGGTGCCCTGCGGTCGAGATCGACCCTTACAGCGATTAAGTGGCCGCGGAGAGGAAGTCCCGGTAGCGGTGCTGTCGTGGCGTCAGTCTACTGGGTTGGATCTGAGCCCGCGGTTGGAAAGGGGTCCCCGGCAAGGGTCGGGGTAGGTGAGACCCTGCTGTCTGCAACCTACGGATGCAGCTGATAAGGCCTGAAGGGTAGTGATACCCTTGCCTTCAGCAGGTCAGATCGGGTTGCATGTGGGCATCAGTTCTTGATGTCCGCTCAGCAGTAGGGCGCGGGCGGGGTTGACCCTGCCCGCCTTCCGAGGACAAAGGGAGTGGCGAGGACCACTCGGGAAACTGGCTAAGCGCCAGCATGCTATCGTGATGGACTCTCCAGAGCGAGTCATCGATGTTCGTTGCTGCTAGGCTACGGCAGCTAACCTTGAGGGTGCGATATGCACTAGCCCCTCTCTGAAGCAATACCTTCTTGGTGGTTCCGGAGAGACGTAGGGTTTGGCGACCATAGGAATGTGTTTTAGTGGGTCGAGGAGAGAGTAGTCCTGGCTTCTACCGGCATTGTAGAAGACGGCCTCATCCCCACACTACCCTAACCTTCCTGTTAGGGTGTCTGATGAGCAGATTTATCCCCCTATGGTTTAGAAGAAAAAAAAAAAAATATGCTTGATGTCAAATGAGTTGAAAAAATATGTGTTGGTTAAAATCCAATAAACAAAATAGTTTATCATGTAAATGTGATACGTTTCCAATTCGTATGACTCCCTAACGCATTTTCTGATGATTATTGATCAAGGAAGCACATGAAATTCCATTTTATTATGGTCAATATCGTATTTTACAGATCATCGTGTTGAAGCATATTGCGGCATTTCGCGTGGAGACAGAGTGGACCATGTGTGCCTTAGAAAAATAGTTGAAATTACCTTATTCTTCGTAATCCTTTCTAAATCAAAATATGTTTGTTTAGTAGCTGTTGGGGATCATATTGAAATGTACCAATACCCGTTTCATGAATAAATTGATTTTACTTATTATTTATGAATTGTGTACTTGGATCACTCTGTCTGAACGATTTTTTGATAAATAGCAGTCCTCTGAATATTTTTTTATGAACTGTGTAACTACAATACTTCAAAAACGTACAGAACTATGAAAACACAAACAAAAGTTGTTAGCTATTGAATGTTCAAGTTAAGAATTCTTGAATAGCTCATCAATTGACCACCCTTATGTGACATTGAACTGTTGTACTTGGTCCACTCTGACTGAACATAAAAATTGAAAATGGTAATCAACAGTGTAATAACAGAAATATCAAATTCCAATCTTCCTGCTCATTATACACCACTGCTACTAACTGTTGTCCTACTTGTGCATTACTTTTTCATCAAATATTTAAAAACTTGAGTGTGAACTGTAGTTGGTTGAAGATTTTCCAAAAACCGTTCAGTCAGAGTTGACTAAGTACAATCAATTACTTAGCAATTTCTCGGTTTCAAGCTTTTTATTTTTACGTTTTTTCGCGATCAATACAGGGCGATGCTGTGATGAATAGCAAAAATTCAAGAACATTTGATGAAAAACTCAAAACTTATAGAGTTGCAAACTTTAAAGTCGTTTTTCTAGAAATTAAGTAAAAGACACATGGTCCTCTCTGACTTAACGCCGACCAATGCTCCATAACAGTAAGGATGGCCCATAATATCTCAAAAAAAAAAATAAAACTACGCTCATTGTTCCTCTAACTACTTTGGTAAATGCAGTGGATGTAACACTACTTAACGTACCTACTGGCAAAAGCTATCATCACAAGTGTAGACCTGAAGCCATGGCCTCCGAAGTAGTTTGGTTGAACTGGGATATCTCAAAACTATCTTGGAATGACTCATGAGATACCTGGGGGATTACAGATTACAGCTGGATGTGTAATGTTACAGTTCATTGTAAAAATTACTACTGATACAGTTGATTCAGTAACCGCGGTTGATTATGCAACCTTACTTAGTATAACCGATATAGCTGCTGTTAGGAGTGTAGACCTGAAGTTCTGAACTCCTAGATAGTTTGGCTGACCTGGAATATCCCTATAGAGTCTCTGAATGACATTTGAGATTTCAAGAGCTTCACGGATCCCTGTAGATTATGTAATGCTATTATTTATGGCGAAAACGCAGATTTGAAGGAATTTACTACAGGACAGTTTGGAATACCTAGAACATCCCAGATTATAAAACACCTGCTGATATTCTCAACGAATGTTAAATGAATACATATGAACGTAACGCATATCCAAATCCAGCTTTTATAACAACTGGTATGTCAATTATTTCGTTTCTCCAAACTTTATGGTATTCAGGATGTTCTAGGTTGTCAGTCAAGTCTCAGATACAAATATCACAAGATTTTCTTAATAGAGGACTTTGCAACCACTTTGCCGGAGACAGTATTCTGTTCTATTGAATGTGTGAATTTATGCAGCCGTTTCTATGTTGGGTTCATATATGACCTCCGTACCACCGTTGCCTGAATCCGAGAAGCTACCCACATCGAAGTCTCATCTCAAAACAGACTTCGACTTCACGCCGATTGCCTCGGCTGCCAGGGCAAATTATGGAGGCCATCATTACGAGCGACGCCATCATGAACAATTTATGCATAACTTATGGGCTTAAATGATTGAATAAAAGTCAAAAATCCTCTGAAGCTTCCTTAAACGCCCTCGAAATCCCTTTAAAACCCCCTCGAACACCATGTATCGCACCTGATACCCTGTGAAACCCCCCAAAACGCCTACGTTACGCCTGAGTAACGCCTCTGAAACTCGCCGAAAATCCTCTGAAGCTTTCTGAAATGCACTCAAAATCCCCTTGAAACCCTATCGAATCCCATGTTACGCAGCTGAGACCTTTCGAAACTCCCCGAAAATACCCCTGAAGGCCGGAGGCGACTGTGAAGGTGAAAAACCTAGACATGATCACTGATGCGGAAGAGCTCATCACGGTACTGCGGCAACAGTGCGAGGTACAGATGGGGCCACTGCAGCCGTTCGGCTACGGAAGGGGCTGACAGTGACACAGGTAGCCTTGGTACAGCTACCTGTGGTGGACGTAAATATGTCCGTTAAAGTAGGGAAGCTGGAAGTGGGCTGGTCAGCATGCTAACTGACTTTTCATGAGCCACCAGAGGTTTGTTTCAGGTGCCTGGAACCAGGAGCCAAGTAATGGGACTGCAAAGGCCCTTATAGAACGAAGCTGTGCAGGCATTGCGGCGCCGAAAGCCTAAAGGCACAAGGCTGCACGAGTCCATCCATGTGTTTGATTCGTTCCGGGAAATCCGTCAACAACAGGCTCCGGGGGAGGACACAACTCCAGACAATCTTGTCCAGAGGATGTGTAGGGGTGAGTTTGGATGGAACGCCGTTTCAACGGCAATCACCCGCATCGTCTGGGAGCTACAGATGAGGTTGCGCGCGGACTCGAAGAATGGCTAGTTCAGAAGCGGTACAAGAGGTGGTCCAGGGGTTCGGAGTCGGCTTCGTAGGTCATACCGGTGCCCTACGGTCGAAATCGACCCTTACAGCGATTAAGTGGCCGCGGAGAGGAAGTCCTGGTAGTGTGGATGTCGTGGCGTCGATCTACTAGGTTGGATCCGAAATCGCGGTTGGAAATGGGTCCCCGGCAAGCGCCGGGTCAGCAACCTTCTGGTGCAGCTGATGAGGCCTGAAGGGTAGTGATACCCGTGCCTTTGGCAGGTCAGTTCTAGATGTCTGCAAAACAGTTGGGCGCAACCGTGGGGTTAACCCTGCCTGCCTTCCGAGGACAAAGGGAGTTGTGAGGACCACTCGGGAAACTGGATAATTGCCAGCATGCTATCGTGATGGACTCTCCCAAGCGAGTCATCGATGTTCGTTGCTGCAGGCTATGCAACTAACCTTGATGGTGCAATGTGTACTAGCCCCTCTCTGAAGCCTTCTTGGTGGTTCCGGAGAGACGGAGGGTTTGGCGGCCATAGGAATGTTGATTAGTGGGTCGATGAGAGAGTAGCCCAGGCTTTTTAGGAGATGACCTTTACAGCCCACACTTCACAGTCGCCAGAGTTTATATATTTTTGAAGCTCTGTTTGAATTCATTCCATGCCAAAAATGGATCTCATGCTGAATTGAGCACTGTTACCAAAAGCGTCCAAGACACGACAGCCCCAGGCATGGGAAACCCTGTCAACAAGTACCTATTTAGAAACTGTTATTCGTTGCCGTTGTCGTCCGCCATGTCCTTCTGGCTGGCTGGCTGGCTGGCCATAGTTGTTGTTGTTGCAAGCGAGGAACTCCACCAGTGAGCCATTGAACAAACACAGTGAATGATTTTCGCAAAACTCCTTCCAAATCGCCTTCAGCTCAGCACTCACTGACTAACTGCTTTCTGTTGTTTCTGCTGTGATTCCGGACGAGGTGTGAGTTATGCGATGACATTAAATTAATTAAAAGCCAATTTAAGTTCCATAAAATGGACTTGGGGGTGGGCGTTGCGTTGAAGGTTCGGGGACTGGATGAAGAGTAAGGCGACACGTAGTGGTGATGGCGAGTGGATGCCAAATTAAGTGACGATGGCAAAGTTTAAATCTCGCCGATGATGGCAAGTTTTTGCGATGGCAGTCTTTCTCTCGTAGCGGAGCTTGCCGCCTGTCAGAGGATGGGGTTGACTGGCTGAGGCGGCAGCTGCCAGCAGCAACAAAAACGATTATGAACGCTCCGTCAGGTTTAATCCATTGTGGCAGCTAATTTTAGCCCCTCAGTGGAAGCAGTTCTTCTCGTAATTGCCGAAGAGGGTGTAACAAATTGCCAGTCAATTCAGATTTAATGCAGGTGGTGACGGTTGTCAGAAGCTTGATCGGAAATGATGTGGATTCAAATCAGTGTGAAGATAATCCAGCTTATCTCTAATAAGTTACAATTTACGCAGAAAAATGTTACTTTTCATCTTCCATCTTTAATTTGCCTTCTTCTATCTTTAGCTTTCCAACTTTGTTAACTGTATGTGTCTTCTATCCTAGATCTTCTGCATTTTATCCTGCTTTCTGATTTCTTCGACGCTTTCACTCTGTTTTTTATTTTCTACCTTTTTTTCTGATTCGTTGTTTCGTCTTTCTACATTACTCTTCCTACTACTGCTTTCTTTTCCAAAAATGTTATCTTCTTTCTTATTATTACTCTCTTCCTTTTCCACCACTGATTGTTCCCCGATTAAACGTTAATTCCGTAATTCAATTCCCAAAATTGACAATTACGCCCCCGGAACGATACTTTTCTCCTCAATCCTGTGTGGAAAATTAAAACCCCAGAGTAAACAGCTCGCTTTTATTGGGTCAAATTGCAGTCACAATAAAAACATGGATAACACCGAACGTTTGCGATAGCGACCACCACCATACCATAGAGCATCAGCTCAGCAGCCAGCCAGCCAGTCCAAACACAGCGGATTTCGTTCGGAACACAAATATTGATACCGGAAAGCCAGAACCGTCCAACCATCATCGGATCCGCTTGGGAAGCCCTTGGTCGTGAGGTGAGCTGTACGGAATTGCGAGGCAGAAAGCCCAACCGAGAGAATACATCAACCCGCAACAGCATGTTGATTCCCCTTCCCCCATCCTACCTCCGTCTCAGATCTCGTGAAAAAGCGGAAACCGGAAGGCGGGGAACCGAGTGCGAGTAGATAGCTTAATTGATACCATGTAAATATTGCGGTTTAATGAATATGCAAAAATTTAATTCAATCAAATATTCATAACTGCCATTCGGGCTGTCATTCGGGTGGTGGCGCAACGTTGCTGGATGTTGATCATCATCACCGTGTGCCGGAGACTGAATGAATCGAACCCGAACAGCTTTTTTCCTTTAGGGCCATCACGAAGTTTGCCAGCCGCACAGTCAGTCGGTTGTCAACGTCAGGTTTTTCTCTCCATTGAAAGCGGTCCAGTTGACAATTGACAATGAAAATTCGAGCATGAATGGATTTCCTCTACCCCCGGTGGATGGGGACTGAGTCGTCGTCGTCGTTGTCCTCGTCCTCGTCAATGACGGTTCTGACAATTTGTTTGGCATCATTCACATGCAGGGATGCCAGATATTCTCTCTGGATTACAGATGTACCAGATCCTTCACTAGAACTATCAATGTAAAAAGAGACCATTGTCCATGGATAACATACAACCTCAGGCGATTGATTCATATTAAAAATAATTATCTTGACAAACATAAAAGAACTCCTGCTGTTAATGCGGAAAAGGGTAAAATTAGGCAATTACTGTGAAGGAAATTTCGAGTAGGAACATTTAAATCTGACTTTGTCCAATAAGACCAAATTTGACCATTTTGTGAGGTCTTCGGGAGAAATCGGCTTTTCCGCGCATTTGTATACTCTTGATGACTATAAAAGCCCATCAGACACTCCAATTGATCGACATTAGGGTAAATGTACCAATAGTGGTGCTATTAGTAGCTCCTTGTAGTAAAATAATTGAATAAAATTGATAATACCACAAAATGAAAAGTCTAGCAGTTTTTCACTTAAATTTGCTAGAAAAAATGTTAAAACCATTGTTTATTTCAGTTTTTGCTAACAAATCACTTGCACCAACTATAGGTACACGGTTCCTATTATGGAGGTAAAATTTAACATTGGTTCCTGTAGTGGCGCATCCCATTGAATTCTTATGGGACCCACCACTATAGGAACACTACCACCACTATAGGTGCAAAGGAGCAAAATAATTAAGGAAAATAATTGTTTAAAATCGGATTTTCGGGAAATCCTGAATACAAAACTGAATTAATGTTATTAATGGGGTATGATGCATCTGTTAAAAATATCATTTGCAAGCATTTTGGTCGAAATAGTGCTAAATTGCCACTACCACCACTATTGGTACTACCTCCACTAAGGGAGCTTTTACCCTATTGGTATTAGAAAAGCTGTTGTAAATTGTCCAATATAAGACACTTGACAAGATAAGTGTTCTGTGTTACGTGTATAGTGATTAATAAAACTGACAAACCTCAATAAAGTGTTCCATAGTTGTACCCATTGAACTGCTGTGAGCCATGTAATCACTGATTGTCCCCGAAACTAACCAACTCAGCACCGGACCCCAGACAGACGCTTGAATGTGCGTTAACACCTGCTGATAGACATGTTACCGAAATGCTGGCTTAGGTTTCATAAAAAAGTTAAAATCGTTAGAATACGGTGCAAAAGGCAGTACTGTGAAAACATTTTGAAAAGTTCTAGCCATTCCAATGTATTGTAGCATTATCGTATCTGTAAAGAATTATTCTTTAGCATGTTTTTGAAAGATCATAAATATTTGATCTTGACAGTTTACAACTGTCCGTTTTCAAGCAGTCTTTCCCACATCTTTTAAAGTGGTGTTTTTCACATGCAGGACTGATGCGCCTGCATTTCTTCAAGTGCATTCCTCTCATGTTCCCACGAACAATGCTGGGACATGTCATTCACACCTAAATAACTTCGATTTACCACACAAGTTGTGCAACACTCTTGTTTCCCATACCGTACTCATGCTGAGTACGCGTATCACATTTCATACCCATAAATGCACACAATTCCTTCTTTCCACTCGAAGCGCTGACCTAACCGAACAGCGCACAGTTCAAGCAACCACGTGTGAACGTTTACTTAATTGAATGGTAAACGCCCCTTTTCGTAATTATCTTTTCCTTTCCTTGGATTGGCTATCGTTCTGTTGCATGGATCGATAGGCTATTGATATGTATGCGTTTCAGCCTTCTCCAGAAATTATGTACTAGATTAAGCAGGTTAGCTTAAGCTTTGATTTTGAATAAAGACTGATTATTGTTTCAACTCTCAACAAGACTAGTAACTACTAAAGTATGGAAGGATCTGAACTAAATATTTGGCCGCGCTTCTTTAAGATGAACGATTAAAATTACGAATTGATGGAATTTATTTCGATTCAGATCGTGATGTTGCAGAAGTGTTTAATAGTTTTTTTTTCTCCACTATCGAAGCATCGGGAATAATTTGGCTAATCGACTTCCGAACAGTAACTTCAATATTTTAAACCCTGTGAATCAAGTCGACAGTTTGCAGGCTGTTCGGGTCCGTAGGAAGTTGATCATCAATATTAACTTCTTTTCTCGATCAGCAGTGTCGGTAGCGGCTGTCACAATTGGCTAAGAATAACACTACGAACTCAGTTCGGACCGCCTGTGCCGGTGGTAAGAGTCCATTGAACAGGTGACCCCTAGTTCATGGTGTGATGCGGCTATATGCTTACCGTGCCTAGGAATGAATAGTTGGAGGGGTCTAATAAAATCCTAACCGCTTAACCCTTTGGAACCGGAGGGGCCATATATGACCCATTCGATAAAACAGAACAATGTCTTCGGCAAAGTTGCTGCAAATTGAGTTCTCTATTAGGGAAAACGGGTATATTTATATTTGGGGATTCATTGACAACCTAGAACTTCCTGAACACCATGAAATTTGGAGAAACGGTATAATTGACACACCAGTTGATCTAAAAGCTGAACTTGGATATGGGTTATGTTTATATGTATTCATTTAACCTTTGCCAAGAATATCAAAAGGTGTTCTATATTCTGGGATGTTCTAGGTGATCCAAACTTTCATATAGTGAAGTCCTTCAAATCTACAAGAACAATATTATGTATTTTCACCACAAATAATAGTGTTGGAAACACCGATTCAAATTTGAATTAGATCCAAGCAACCACATGTTTGTGTAGGCTAGTCGGTTGCTAGGCAACCAGAAGGGGTTTGAATTTCGATGAAGAAAAAAACCATCATTCTGTAACGCGAAGTAGTAGAAAAAACACGTGTTGAATACAAGCTGTGAATTCGTTTTGTAAATCTGGTTTTTCGCCGAATTTTCATTCCGAGTCAATTCCGAGTGTCCCCCCCCCCCCCCCCCGAGGTGATTCCCACAAGAATCTGCACCTTTTGAGCAAAGGCAACAGTCCGTTCTCCCTCAGCAGCAGCAGCCAAAGCAGGTGAGCCCCGGTGTGCGCCCTTGAACCGCAAGTCGTTGTAACAAATAGCATTGCATACCCTACTAGGATGTGTGAAGCTCTTGACATCTACAATGTTATTTATAGACTTCAGGTTATACTGAGTAACGTTGCATAATCAACCGAAGCTACTGGATTAATCTGAACTCTTTTAGCTTATTATAAACCTTTGGGGCATTCAGGATCGTCCAAACTGTTCTATAATGAAGTCCTTCAAATCTACAAGATAAACTATACATGTTTTTTACCATAAATAATAGCATAGCATAATCTGCAGAGATCCGTGAAGCTCTTGGAAACTCAAATGTCATTTAGAGACACTATGGGAATGTTCCTGGTCAGCCAAACTATCTTGCACAAAAGTTCAGCTTATTGGACGCAGTGGTTTAATTTCCCCAACAGGGGAGGTAAAAAACGTTCCATAATCAATCGCGGTGACTGGACCACCCTGAAGTCTACTATAAATTATTATGAACCTTTGGCACATTGAGAGTCGTCCAAACTATCCTGAAGTTCAGCTTTTGATAGTAACAGTAGTTATTCTTAAAATAAACTTTAAACTGTAATCTGTAATCGTCCTGGTATATCATGAGTCATTTCAAGATAGTTTAGAAATGTTCCAAGTCAACAACACTACTCCGGAGTCCATAGCTTCAGGTCTGCACTTGTGATAAGTGTACGGTAAGTAGTATTGCATAATCCCCTGTACTTACCAAAGTAGTTGGAGGAACAATAAGCGTTGTTATGTATTTTTAGGATATTATGGGCTTCCTTACCCTTATGAAGCTGATAAAAACAACCACAGTGACTTGAGGCGATTTCGTTTCAGATAGCAATTTTACAAAATATTTTTTAGATAATTCAGCTATGTCGTAGTTTATGATTGCATTCTGTGAGCTTCAGAAGTATTATAGATTATTCAACATAATTCTATATAGCCAAAACAGAAACTTCAATTGCTATAGATGCTAGATATTAAACATCATAATAGTCCCGGCTGATCTTATGATGTCTATTGAACATTCAGAAGATTTATTGGATATACAAGATTACAAATCGTAGCTTTGCATAATTAGGGAAGCTACAGTCACACCCGTAGACTTTAGGATCTAAACTCAAGGATAGTTTTGATGACCTAGGATATCCCAACAGCTCTAATACTGTGTATTGAATTTTCATAAGACTCACTGGACATGATAGGTTACAAATAGTAGCTTTATATAATGAAAAAAGTTACCGTTACACCCTTAGACTTTGGGATCTATACTCAAAAACAGATTGGATGACCTAGGATATCCCAACTAATTTTGTACTGTCTATTGAACTTTCAGAAGGCTTACTAGACATGATAGATTACAAATCGTAGCTTTGTATAATGAAAGAAGTTACCGTTACTGCCGTAGATTTTAGGATCTAAACTCAAGAACAGTTTGGATGACCTAGGATATCAAAAAAAAAAAAAATATTCTGCATGATGATGATTAACCTGGGCTTGTTAGGGGAATATCTGTAAACAAAAAGAAAATCGGGTTAAGTACGGTTCCTTTGAATTCCACTAAGAATTTGCATCCTTTGACAGATACGTATTTCGACCTCAACTGTAAGGTCGTCTTCAGTGTCTTGTACTTGACTCGACTCAAGTACAGTCGAGTCAAGTACAAGACACTGAAGACGACCTTACAGTTGAGGTCGAAATACGTATCTGTCAAAGGATGCAAATTCTTAGTGGAATTCAAAGGAACCGTACTTAACCCGATTTTCATTTTGTTTATATTCTGCATGGTATTCTACCCTTTTTATGCCATTGAGCACCAAAACAACAGAAAAACGTAGAAAAAGTTCCATAATAACGCTTGGAAAAAATCCGGCTTCTAGGGTGTTCTCCACAGTATTCTGCCCTTCTTGCGCTAACCGGAGCAATGAGCATGACCTTGTGTTTCTGCGAGATAATCAGCAATCCCTCTTAAACCTCAACTGCGAGGCTTAATATGGGTAAGATTATTAGTATGTTGTTTATTAGCTTTAATAATCACTTTTATGGCACTTCGCATTATTCGTATTACGACGAAAGAAGGTGTTTGTCATCGACATCAGGGGTAGAAAGCAGGCTACAATCGAGTCTCTTACTAAATGAATTCCTATTAAACGGACTCCTATTAAACGAACTCCTACTAAACAGGGGTGAGCTTTATAGGAGACTAAGAGCTTATGGGATTTCGGCTTTTTGGGGGTGTGGCCTATTATCTCGGGTGTGTTAAGAGTTAGCGCAATACTTTCTTCGGCAAAGTTTTAGGGCTTGATACGTAACAGCTCAAGACCCTGATCATTTGGAAGGATAGTGTCTTCGGGCAAGTTGTTGGGTACGCCAATAACTTACTGATGATGAGAAGTTCGAAATTCCTCCACTGGGCAGCGCTAGTGAGCAAGTAAATTTTCAAAACCTCATATCTCAGAATCCCGATAAGTTAGAAAGTTGGTGTCTTTGGCAAAGTTGATCAGTATGACATAAACTTACATAAAAATAAACACTTGTTTTGCAATTCTGCCACTAGGCGGCGTTTACCGGTTTTTTCATGTTTTTTCGACATTTTTGGGGTTTTTCGGCTTGGCAAAACTAGTGTCGCTCCCCCCGATAACTTTGAAAGTTGGTGTCTTCGGCAAAATTGATCAGTATGACATAACCTTACATAAAAAGAAATATATGTTTCAAAATTCTGCCACTAGGCGGCGCTAGTCCCAACTAACATTTTCAGCGGTATAAGCTTCAGTCATTTGCTTTTTGTTGTGTAACCAAAGCTGAGTAAAAGAGAAGCCAGTCAAATATAAGCCATAAGCTAATACACGACTGCAAAACAAGCACCGTACAGCTACCAAACTCGGTTTTCAAAAATCAATCACTTGTCACTGGGGCTGCCTTTACTGCACTCTGTTCCAACTCCGGGAGATTTCCCGGAAGATGTGAAAACTTGAACAAATCGAATAGGAGTCCCCACTAACAAAACAGCTGCTACTATACAGTACAATTCCTAATACTGACAAATCCACAAACCAGAAGCGCTTTGATGCGATATCATTACAGCTAGCAGCTGTAATAAAGAAACTGTTGGAATATCAACACAGCTTGTCGGATGTAAACATTATTGTCAAAACAAACTTCGAGCGCGATGTATAGCTACTACACAAATACTCTACAGCTATCTATCTCTATGCTGTGACATTATTTCGGTTGCTTTCATTGCACTTTAATCCAACTCCGGGACATTTGCCGGAAGATGTACAAATCGAGTAAGTGTTTCAGCCAACAAAACAGCTGCTTATATACAGTACATTTTGTAATGTTGCCAAATACACAAAACAGCAGCGCTTAGTAGTTGTTTAAAGAACATTCTTTCAGCTAGAAGCTGTGACAGAAAACCTGTTGGCGCATCCACACAGCTTCTTAAATGTAAACATTGCGTTTGACGTTTTACAAGCTTTTGCAACAAGATGAAGTTGGGTAAGGAAATATGATCTTAGTGTTACGTCTGTTTCTCTGTCCCAATATGTTTGCTACTTTCAGTAAAAATGAAATGTCAATCTCGCGTGTCATGCCTCGAGCGGCAATTAATTAACTTCCTGGAATGCTTATTCGATACTCTCTTCTCCGGATGTGTGGATATTACATCTTCGTATGAGCTTGATAGATATCGATTGAATGTGCACTAAATCGCTTTGCTTCCTTTAAATCTCAAAATTGTGAATACTTTAAACATGATTCGATAAAACTGCTTGCTTGCAGCCTTGCTATTTCCAAATCTTGGCGGGATTATACTTTCAAGTGTATTCCGGGTGTGGATAATGCATCGTATAAAGATCAGACCTATCAGTTTGACCTCTTTCTTCTGAAATGAATAGAACGCTTTGTCGAGCATCACATTCGTGATGTTTTTATAGCAAACATGCCTCTCCGTGGAACCAACATGCTTCCTAAAATAGAAAGTCCGCTGTGATTCGTTCACACAATGTTGCCTACGATATCAAGAAAGCATTCACTTAAAAGCTCTCTTTAATGATTTCCAATTGGATTTACCAAACGCTCAAAAACCGACATCTTTTCTCGGCATTACATCCAGCAGCGAATAGGAAATAGTCATGCGGGAGTCTTGTCGCCACTTTTAAGGAACCCCGTAGCAGAGGCGCAATTGAGATAACTTTATGATTTTGCTCAAGACAAGCCTCAACAGGTTCGATAGATTACGATCGCTGCCCAAGCCACAACGTCAAGATCATCGTAGGAGATTTAAACGCTCAGGTAGGCCAGGAATATGGCCATCCAAAAATATGGCCATACGTAGCACCTTTTTCCAACACAGCCTCCCTTGTCGTTACACCTGGACATCACCACAGCGGACGGAATCTCAAATCGGCCACGCTCTGATTGATGGACGGCACTTCTCCGACATTATCGACGTCAGGACCTATCGTGGCACCAACATCGACTCCGACCACTATCTGGTGATGGTCAAACTGCGCCCAAAACTCTCCGTTTTCAACAATGTACGGTACTGGCGACCGCCACGGGACAACCTTGAACGACTAAAACAACCGGATGTCGCCTCCGCATACGCGCAGAATCTCGAGACCGCGTTGCCAGACGAGGTCTCTCTAAAGGACTGTTGGAGTACAGTTAAAGCAGACATCAACGACGCAGCCTAGAGCACCATCGGGTACCGTGATTTCGGGTGAAATTGATCAGTGGGGTGAAATTGATCGTTGTGAGGGGCATTTTTAATTATCAAAAATAACGCACTAAACCTAAAACAATATGTGGGAAATAGCCATCATGTGGCTCAAGGGTTATTGAATGATGAGTTTACATGTTTTGTAGCCAATTAGTCACATATTTCTGTATTAAATCCAATATTTTTTAATACTAGGGTATGTGTGCCATCAGTAATCTCACGCTCCCATATTCATCCTATTCGAAAACAAACGATTACGGCACCGATTGATTCAGTTCTTTTTGTTTTCATGGGTGCTCACTTCTAATAAAAAATACAAAAATAACAAACAAAACAAACAGCGCTTCTATCCTTTGTTTGTCGTAGGATGAAAATGGGAGCCACATGCTTAGTAAGGGAACCAATACCCTACGTGTTTGGCAAACTTCAAAGACACTTTTTGCTACCGTAGCAGTATCAAACATGTAATGAATATTCGAATGAATGTTTCTAGCTGCCAAGCATTCGCTAAATCCGATTTCATCATAAAAAAATCTATAAATATTCAAATTTATGCATAAAATTATACTTTTCGGAAGTACAGTAGTGTATTTACAAATTTGGTATGGAAATTGCATACTTTTAGGCGTTTTCTTGGGATGCACTAAACTTTAAACTTAAATAATTCAAAATTTAGTAAAGTTTTAAAAGTTTTGCATAGATTTTTACATTCTGGGGTGGTTAATTTAGTTGGAAAAAATGTTTTCAGTACTTACAAAGGCATTTCACTGACTGATCAATTTCACCCCGAAAGTGAAATTTTTGATTTTTTATTTCAAATGACATTTATTGTGATAAAATGATTTGTAATAAAAGTTTCAACCTCGTTGACTGATGAAAACCGTGGTGGTACTTGTTTTAAAACTTTGAGTTCAACCATATAGTTGAATATTCAAAAACTAGGCGCCGAAAACTGTGAAAAGTGATCAATTTCACCCGAAATTACGGTACGTGGAACGGAATCGACGGAACGAATGGTTCGACGAAGAGTGCAGAATGGTTTTGGAGGAGAAGAACGCAGCGAGGGCGGTAATGCTGCAGCAAGGGACTCGACAGAACGTGGAACGTTATAAACAGAAGTGGAAACAGCAGACCCGCCTCTTTCGGGAGAAAAAGCGCCGCCTGGAAGAAAATGGAACTGCTGTGCCGTTCCCAAGAAACACGGAAGTTTTATCAGAAGCACAACGCATCCTGCAACGGCTTTGTGCCGCGAGCCGAAATATGCAGGGATAAAGACGGAGGCCTCTTGACGGACGGTCGTGAGGTGATCGAAAGGTGGAAGCAGCACTTCGATCAGCACCTGAACGGCGCTGAGAACGTAGGCACGGGAGACCATGACAATGGAGGAAACGACGACGCCAGTGCAGCGAAGGTCGGAAATAAACCAACTCCCACGCTGAGGGAAGTTAAGGATGCCATTCACCAGCTCAAAACCAACAAAGCAGCTGGTAAGGATGGTATCGCAGCTGAATTCATCAAGATGGGCTCAGAAAAGTTGGCCACCTTTCTGCATCGGCTGATAGTCAGGATCTGGGAAACCGAACAGCTACCGGAGAAGTGGAAGGAAGGGGTAATCTGCCCTATTCACAAAAAAGGCGATTATTTGGAATGTGAGAACTTCTGGGCGATCACTATTTTGAATGCTGCCTACAAAGTGCTATCCCAGATCATCTTCCGTCGTTTGTCACCTAAAACGAATGAGTTCGTGGGAAGTTATCAAGCCGGCTTCATCGACTGCCGGTCGACAACGGACCAGATCTTTACCGTACGGCAAATTCTCCAGAAATGCCGTGAATCCCAGGTCCCAACGCATCACCTGTTCATCGACTTCAAAGCGGCATACGATAGTATCGACTGCGCAGAGCTATGGAGAATCATGGACGAAAACGGCTTTCCTGGGAAGCTGACTAGACTAATAAAATCAACGATGGACGGTGTGCAAAATTGCGTGTAGGTTACGGGTTAACTATCCAGTTCATTTGAATCTCGCCGGGTACTGCGACAAAGTGGCGGACTCTTAAGCCTACTCAAGAAGATCTTCAACATCCCTCTGGAAGGTTTTTTGCGACTAGCCGGGCCCAACAGCCGGGGTACGATTTTCATAAAATCCTGTCAATTTGTGTGCTTTGCGGACGACATGGACATTATCGCCAGATCAGTTGGAACGGTGACAGAACTGTACTCTCGTCTGAAACGCGAAGCAGCAGAGGTGGTGAATGCCTCAAAAACAAAGTACATGCTGGTAGGTGGAACCGAACACGACTGGATCCGTCTGGGTAGTAATGTTACGATAGACGGGGATACTTTCGAGGTGGTGGAGGAATTCGTCTACCTCAGATCCTTACTGACGGCTGATAACAATGTGAGTCGTGAAATATGGAGGCGCATCATCAGCGGAAGTCGGGCCTACTACGGGCTCCAGAAGAAACTGCGATCGAAAAAAAATCACCTCGCATTAAATGCACCATGTACAAAACGTTAATAAGACTGGTGGTCCTCTACGGACACGAGACATGGACCATGCTCGAGGAGGACCAGCAAGCACTCGGAGTTTTCGAGCGACGCGTGCTAAGGACGATCGTCGGTGGCGTGCAGAAGAACGGAGATGGATGAACCACGAGCTCGCTGCACTCTACGGCGAACCCAGCATTCAGAAGGTGGCCATAGCTGGAAGGATACGGTGGGCAGGGAATGTTGCAAGAATGCCGGACAACAACCTTGTAAAGTTGATGTTCGCGACTGATCCGGTTGGGACAAGAAGGCGTGGAGCGCAGAGAACTTAATGGGCGGACCAGGTGGAGCGTGGCGAGCATTGGGCGTGACCGAGGACCGTGTATTATGGAGAAATACTGTTGATTCAGTTTTATCTTGAGTGTGATGTTATACCAAATAAGTGAAAAAAAGTTAAAAAAGACCAGTGTCCTCCACGGTCAGGACAGTAGAACAATGTTTAAGTAGCCAGAATGGAAAAAATACTGTAAAAACAATTTTGAATTGGCAGCACTGATTGTTGAAGCACGACTTCGCTGCCTGGTTGAGTGAAACGGTCTCCCTGCTCTTCCGTTACAGTAATGTTATAGGTGAATGAGTAGAGTAGATACCCTCACCTACCGGCGGCGGTGTTCGATGGTACGTGGCGGCGTGTGATGGAGACACGACGATCCCAAACTTAATAACTTGAGCGATATTTTAAAATGCCAACTTGTCAATTTATTATTCATATTCGCTCATACAAGCTGGAATTACATCCGGGCCCGCCTGGAGGTGGGATGATGTAACTATATGTAGAACAGATATGCATGCATGCATTTGATGTGTCGTCGCTCGGTTGGAGCTTATATTTTGATGGTCGACTGTTGTACGTGAGGAATGGGTACGGGGTTGTATGATTCGGCTTCAACACAGTGGATCACGTCGATGCTGATGATCCTGATGGAATTTGTGTGTAAAGTGATAGTGGGATGGAGATGGTAAGCCGAGTATGACTTATGGGAAAACATTTTCGGATAATGACAACAATACCTATAGCATTAAAATGGATATTCGTAGATGGTATGGATGCGTTTTTGATCAGGGGATGTTTATTAATCACGGAGGAAAAATTTAAGTGCATCCTAGTGTTGCTGAACTGGCGTGCTGAACGAACCGAGCTATACTCGTTCCACCATCCTTCCCATTTATACCCTCAAGCAACAATCAAATACTTCTAACATCAAGCTTTGAAAAGTGATTAAATTTCCCCCATTCCTAGCAGGAATTCTATTTCGAGATACGAAAGTAATTCTACCTCCTTATTGCATCCGATGATGCACAACATTGAAAATTCTGCTCTAATGATCCCATACAAAACACAGCTAACCGATTCAATGATATGAAATGATATTGTTACCCCTCAGCAGACAGCCCCAGTCAGTCGCCATTGCATTGATGCCACGTCAGGGTCTCACCACAGCTCACTGGCAGGCAGGCAGGCGGGCAACATGTTTTCTCATCCACTTCCAGTTCCAGGTACCTATACTTATGCTCCACCTCACTGAAGATTTGCTTCCCGGGGCTCCCCAGTTATGACACTTGAGTGATTTGATATCCAATGCAAACCATCATTTCACGTCCCCGGCTCGGGCTTGAGCTCGGGCAAACACGGTGTAGTGTTTCACTTGAGTGGCGTCAGCAGAAGTATAGAGCTTTTCCTGCCATGGATGGTCGCCGCCGCTCGCTAGTCAGTGTCAGGATAGGGAGTGCTCGATATCGGAGCAGAGAAAAAAAAAGCAGCGTAGAAATACAAACCATCCCGACAGCATGACAGCGTGGGAATACGACAGGAATAAAAGAATTATCCCTTTGCCTCACTGCTTTAGTTTTCCGACGCCAAGATAGTGGTGGTGCTTATCGCCTGTTGTATGATGGTGGGAATCCATTTTCGATACTCCACCATCAGATTTCATCCAGGAGAGTGTACAAAGCACTACGTCAATCCTAGGCACTTGGGCATGGCGAACTCAAACAAAAGAAAGCACCATTCACGCTCTCGTAACGGACTTAGGAGAAAACTATGGGATTTCGTTTCGATCAAGTTAAATTTTACTACTGGATTGGATTTGAATTCTTGAATAATCATTGTTGTAAAAACATTGCATAAAGAAAATACCCAAGAATATCCCAAGAAACAATTTTTGCTTTAAGAAATGTTTCTCAAAGCAACGTTGTTAAACTGGAAGTCGTATTATATTTGAATAATTTTGAAATAAAACTGTTCTTCAACTCTTGTTCGCCCAAAAATGAGAATCTATTCAACATAAACCGTTCTATAAGCACGATGAAATAAATGTTTATCGAATGATTGTACATCGGTTGTGAAACTCTTGTTCAACGTTAGAACCATCAGCAATTTACACAAATATCATAAACTTTTCTTCAACGTTTATTAAACAATGTTGTATGACGCTATTTGTTTAATCATTTAAGAATGGTTTTAGCAACCATTATTATGCACTAGCAGCATAGTGCATAATAACAAGCTTTCTTCGATATTTATTCCACCATAATACAATCAAAACATGCTGGAGCCGTGATATAACTTACGAAATTTATTTCTATTTATAGAAATGGTTTTATAATTGCTACTAAAACGATTCTTAAACGTTTCTTCAATATCATTGTAACAATAAAATGAGAAAATGATTTAACTTTCTACATTTCTGCATTTGTGTCTGGAATATCTCTCTCTGATTATGTACCCCCAATATCTTTATTTTATTACATTTTATGCGACAAATCACATCAATGGAAAGACTCGAACTCTGGACCTTTGGGTTCACACTCGTCTGCATCCGCTCTGCTTCAATCCGAATTACATGAATCGGCAGATTTAGAGCAGTATATAAATATTCAATCCCTGAGTCGAATACATTACTGTACATATGTTGCTTAAACATTGCTTAAATATTTTATTCAACTGATTGTCTTCATAAACATTGAAGTTGATCAATGTTTGAATAATTGTAACCGCAACGTTTAATCATAAGGCACGCACGATTATTATTTTGTTTGTCTGTCAGTAATTCACGGTGTTGTGTTGTGAGATTGGTATCGCTTCGAACTTTCGTTTATTTCAACGTCCAAACAAGTGAACTTTATTTATTTTCACTGCTCCTGTTTTGTGCCGGGAGGATAATGTGTAAAACTTGTGTATATCTCCAGGCAGCAATGAGATATGAACATAAGGAAGCTGAGCCCTGTTTTACCGGTGGCACCAAAGTGGATTGAGTAGATTGTGAATACCAAAAAGAGGAGCCGCCCAGGATCCACTTATGCTGCATTTTCTGGTGTTTTTGTTGCCGATTTTGCTGTCGTTGGAGCGTGTAATATAAAAGGTGAGTCAGAATGTTTTTAAAAGTGTGAAAAGTGTGATATTTAGAACTGCTGCAAGAAGTTTGTTTGGTCTTCAAGCTTGTAGCCGCGGTTGCTCTTTTTAGGCTCCTAATCAGCAATCGTGTTTACACAAAGGGACATGGCGAACAACGATAATTAAGTGACACAGTACCACTGCTAATCAACATTGCTTGAATAAAAGTGTAACATTTGTATTAAAGAAACGTGGTAACATCTTCTTGTTAAGCTATATCAGTGTAGTTGAATAAAATGATCAAGCAAAAGTTGTTAAACTTTAAATAAGCTACTTGTTCAATTGAAGAGCTTATGTGGAATAACGGCATCTAATACGTCGGAAGCAGCTTGAATTCTATCATTATTAAAGCACCATTGGACAGATGATGTAAATACCTAAGCAACCGTCTTTAAACTTTTATACCATTGGTTATTAAATGAGCAGAAATATGTTTAACAAGCGTGCAGTTTCACTGCATGAAACATTTATTCGCCATTTTGTTCAACATATACTCTTGCAGAACTGTCGGCGCCTTTGTAGCACATTTAATGAACTGACATGCTTATTAATGATTTTGAATTGTTACTTGGGATAATATTGAGTGGCTATAATGTAGTGCAAATGTATGTGGAAAACAAATAGCAGATAGATGATAGAAGTTGAAAGAATTTGAATCAAAATTGTCTTGCATACGCAAATGATAATGCACAAAAGTAAACACAGTTTCAAACTGAATTTCAGTATGCCCTTTGTTCATGTAAATTCTTAGATTTTCTTCGAACCCTGGTTCACATTTATCGTATCATCATAGGATACCACTTACGCTGACTTTGGTTTTGTTGAAATATAATACTCCATACAGCTCCATACGGCTCATACTGTTCCATGCAGTCAGCACCTGCAGCACTCTCACGAACCCTTACCGACCTTTCTCTTCGCTGAAACTAGCACTGAAACGTGCACCGCACACTCCGGAATCAGTGCGGAAACCTAGAAGGAAAACTATGGATTCCGGTGATGTAGATAGCGACAGAATTCCCTTAGATAAACATCAACTGCAAATCTCGTTATCGTATTATATTTTGTTTATCACCACCATCCAGCGAAGTTCGATATATCGATATAACGGTGTTGGTTGGAAGCAGGGCGAACTGCAACGGAACCATCATATCGAGCGCAGTGCGATTTTCAAGAGCTGGAACCATACCGGCAAATATTATCTCTTTTCCGATCAGGCTGGGGCAGGGATATTCTGCGGTGATAGTGTGGATAGAGAAAGATCGGAATAAAATGCACCATCCAGATGTCCCATATAAGCCGTTTTTTTTGAAAATCACTGCTCAAAAACAAAGCAGCGTATATGAAATCATAAGCAATATTTCTCAACAATAAAAAAATAAATAAATACAGAATGAAGACTTTTACCAACAAAATTGTCTTTAGCTCAGGAAATTTTCTTGAAAACAAAATTAACTTTTTTGATTGCTGAAAAAAATTGTTAATTGTTTCACAAAAAACTGTGTGTCTGCGATGCCTTTTTTTAAATTATGATTTTTCAAAGTACACCCAAACCTCCATTTAAGTAACGAGACGGGACTGCCTAAAAAAAATTTTTACCTAAATGGCTTCAGTTCATTACCTAAATGGATTTCAAGGTTGCAAAGAAGTTTGAGAGTCGCTTGCCGATGCAAAGGAGAGGGGGTCAAGGCTTTTAGATGTAAAGGGGGAGGGATTTCAAGGGAGTTTTTAGGGGGGGGGGGGCGGTGTCGGAGGCGTTTCCAGGCGATTATGGCGTTTTAGGAGGTTTCAAAGAGGTTTTATGGGGCTTCAGAAACTCTCAGGGGAATTTCGCGGAGGTTTCATAGGGGGTTCAAAGGCGTTTCATAGCGTTTCAAAGTGTTCCAATGCGTTTCAGGGCATTTTAGAATTTTTCCGATGAATTTGAGGGGGCTTAAAAGGCCCGCAGGTGAATTTAACGGAGGTTTCTGAGGGGTTTCAAAGCGTTTCAATGCGTTTCAGGGCGTTTCAGGAGATTTTACAGGCGTTTAAGGGGGCTTCAGAGTCTCTCAGGTGACTTTCAAGGAGGTTTTAAAAAGGTTTTAGAGGCGTTCAAAGCGTTTCAAGGCGTTTCAGGGCATTTCAGGGCGTTTCAATGCCTGTCGAGGCATTTCAGGAGGGTCAGGGGGCCTTGAAGAGGCTTCAGAGGCTCGCAGGTGAATTTCAAAGCGTTTCAAGGCATTTCAATGCGTTTCAGGGTGTTTCAGGGCATTGCAGGAGGTTTCACAGGGGTTTTCGGGGGCTTCAGAGGCTCTCAGATGACTTTCACGAAGGTTTGTTAAGGTGTTTCAAGGCGTTTCAGGGCGTTTTGATGCGTATCAGATCGTTTCAGGAGATTTAATGGGCTTTGAGGATGTTTCATGGGGGTTTCGGAGACGTTTCGAAGAGTTTCAAGGCGTTTCGACGCTTTTCAGGGCATTTCAGGAGGCTCCCGGATAATTTGAGAGGCTTTAAAGGCTCTTATAAACCTCATTCTAAATTCTCTTTGATATAACTAGTAGCCCTCGTAGATTCGATCACCTATACGCAAGAAGTTCTTGGAGACCCTTAAAGATTATTCGAACTCAAAACTTTATAGATTACCTAAGGTTGTGTGAGTATGAACCTTAGTCGTGAATCTCATAGAGACAACCAAATACGCAAGTAGATCCGATGACCTATACTCATGGAAGTTCTTGGAGATCCTCAAACTGACATCGTACTCACACTTGACAGCACATTGTTGCATGAGGCTATGCAAGCATAAATTTCATTCATAATACTCCAATAGATCACTGATAACGCTTGTAGATCAGATAGACTTAAGACTAGGGTATTCTTGGATATGTTATACTATTATAAAACCCAGAACTTGATAGAATATAGATGCCTGGGGCAGTGTGAGTATAAACCTCATTCTTAATGCTCTTAGATACAACTAGAAGCCCTCGTAGATTCGATGACCTATACTCAAGGGAGTTATTGGAGAACCTTAAAGAATCATTGGTAGATCCAAAGACCTACACGCAAGGAATTTCTTGGAGATCCTCAAACTGACAACGAACTCATCATTCTATAACACATATCAGCATGAGGCTGTGTAAGCATACATTTCATTCATATTGCTCCAATAGATCGTTGATTACGCTTGTTCTCGGATATTCTTAAACTTTTAACCCTTAAACAATCCGTAAACGTCCCTTAACTCTTAATTCTGCTTTTTTCCCGTAAACCAACTTCATCTGTAATCTTGAGCACTCCAACTGCTCTGAATATAATCAAATTCCATTTAGATAACGTTACCTAAATGGAGGTACCTAAATAGATTTTACTTAAATCGATCCTACCTAAATGGAGGTTTCAGTGTAGGTGGTAACTTATCATTCGTTTTCAACTAATGTTTTCTGGTAAATTTTTAAGGCGACCCTGATTTTTTTCGCAATTTTGTTTAAGAGCATATGTATGAAGTCATTCCATAGAAAATCGAAATGGTGTGTCTCCAAGTGTCGCGATACTTGGTGCGTTTGTAGTTTATCGAAACAAATTGAATCCATGTTTAATATGATCAATATTTTTCAAAACTAAAAATATTTAAAAACCATAACTTTTGTTTGAAAGCTATTGAATTGAATTCTAATTTTCAGAAAAAATACCTTAAAGGGGTCAAATTGTGTTTTTGTGCAACAAATATGCAAATATATAAGTTTTTTTTTTCACGTTCACATGGTCTCGTGACCATGGAACCCTGGTATCCTGGTTTTATATTTTTATCAGATAATTTGGCGTAACATTTGGTTTTTCAGTTTTTGAAATAGGATTTTCTGAAAAAAAAGGCTACATCTTTCTATACAGGATTCTTTTTTAAATTGGATTATATATTAAATCCTTATATACCTATAGATTAAAAAAAAACACCCGAAACCACTCAAAAATGCCATACAATGCATAGTTTTATGGAGATTTTCAAGATCAGACGATTTTAGGGTAGCTAGTATCAAATTATATACTTATATGACCCTCTATTTTTAAAAATCATATCTCAAAAACTAAAAAGACATGCATTATTGATGTTATGATATGTTTAGCCAAGTTTTTTTTTCTGGTAAGAACATAAAACTAGGGTACCCATTTGGTCCCGAGACCACAAAAACGTGAAAAAACTAATATATTTGCATATTTTTTTGAGTGAAACTCAATTTGACCCTTTTAACGTATTTTCCCTGAAAACAAAAATTTGAATCAACAGCGGTTAAACAAAAAAAAATATTAGGGGTACTCATTAAACAGATTAAATTGCTGCGTATGCCATGATTTTCTGCTTATTTGAAATGAAACAATCAAAGATTGCTTTGGTGATCTTGACGTTTAATCAGTTTACGCTGTTAAGTGAATCCCCCTATTAATCCACCTAGTGATGGTAGAGCCTTTCTCATCGAATAAAGACTTTCCCAGTAAATATGGACGCACCTAGTCTTCAATTGTCTGGGCTTGATCGATGGTTCTTGTTTAGGGATTTGTTTTGGCAGTTTCTGCTTACTATAGGATCGATAATTCAAACGCTTTCTGCCACAATGATCATTGGAATTCGAAATGGTAACTTTTTAGGTCATATGCTGCTCTGTGTAAGTTAGAAGGTATTTTCTTGTGCTCAAATACCTTCATTATACGTTTATTCAAACGAAGATTAGCAGGATCTCCATTTTTGACCCAATTTTTGCATATGTTTAAACGTGTTATCCCTACCGTGTATTATGATTGAAGCTTGCACGGTTTTCTCATTTACTCCCTCCATATTTTGATCATTTCCTAAGTGACCTTTCAAGCTCTGTACAGCATTTGTGCACATTTTTTCGATGATGTTCCGCTGTAAGCTCATGTATTTTGAAACAAACTGTTGAAATCGCGTAAACCACTATACAAATGCTGAGAGAATAGGTTGATCAACAGGATATAGCCTTTAAAAAGAACAAGCCATCAATAATTTTAAAATGACAGCATTTTCTTACTGCGTCCATACTTTCTGGGCGGTCTTCATGTATCCATGATCTTTTCACCGACTGAAGTCAAAGTGTTCCTGAAAGCAAGATTTTTTTTCCCAAAACCATCATCGATTTGGGAAGCTTATTGAAGGCACATATTCTTGACAAACTCCGAGGTCAACGCGTAGGCAGAGCTGAAAAATATCAGACCTCTTAGTTGACTGCATGACCACCTCCATTACCACTGGAGGCCGATCACTTTGCGGTCTTGGACAAATTTTTTATGCACAGCAAGTGAAATTCCCTATACTCAATGCCATTCAAATTTCAACTACATTACAGAGCGCGAGTGTGCCAGCAGTCGCAATAAAAATTTTACGCAGTTATTTTAGACGCAAGAGAGGATTGAAAAAACTTTGTTTGGAGTTTCTGCGATTGAATTTTAATTCGTTGAACCAACCTTAGTTACACCTTAGAAATCTGAAAAGGTGTGATTTGATGAAATCGCCAAAGATGTTGTTCTCTTGTTGTTTTGCTTACTTCCGCGTTTCCGGCGAAGCACCCAACGCTGGTCCTACAACATTAGCGAGTAACTATTGTGGTCTGAGACTATTTTCTTGCAAACCGTTCATCAGGTTATCAAACAAGCCGTGGTTTGATGTGCCGCATGGGACTGGTTCACTTTTACATTTGGTCACTTCCGGTGGGACACCCGGAACTGGATCCGAAACACTGCCAGTTGTTTCAAATACGGTCTGAGACTATTTTCTTTTCATTTGGCTATTGAAAAGCAGCTATTTGATGTGCCGTATGCATGGGTTTGGTTTATTTTTATATTGGGCCATTTTCTACAGGACACCCTAAACCAATTCTGGAACACTTCCGGTTGTTTTAATGTGGTCTAAGCCTATTTTTTGCTAACCATTCATCAGGATATCGAAAAAACTGTGTTTCGATGTATCGCATTGACTAGGTTCACTTTTACATTTGCCAACTCCGGTGGGACACCCGGAGCTGGTTCCAAAGCACTAGCGGTTGCCCAAAATATGGTCTAAGACTTTTTTTTTCTAAACGTTCATTAGCTTTGGGTTGCAAAACGGTGAGTCGAAAAGGAGAGCGTCCAACATAGCTCTATTCCTCACAAGTTCCTACCTCATGCTTCCACGAGTCAAGCGATGACAAAGACTGCCAGCTAAGAGTTGTGTGCTTAGCTGGTAGTGCAGCCTGGGCACTGTTGTCCTTCTGACTTCAGCTAGATTGAGGACGTACGACTCGAGCGTCTGTTCACCAAGGAAGTGCGGCTCAAACAGCGTCTGTTCTGGCATCCAGCGGCTGAGTATGAAATGCTCCTCCACCTATACCTAAGGTGGCAGCCCCCCCACGGTGGATAGGGGACCTTAGGTCATCAACCTACTGTTCCCGAAACCCGAAAATCTCCGAAAGGTGATATCAAGATCCTCATGGGTGACTTCAACGCGAAGGTTGGTTCCGACAACTCGAACTATGAGCATGTCAGGGGACGCCATGGTCTCGGAGAAATGAGCGAAAACGGAGAACTGTTTGCAGAGTTTTGTGGCAACAATGACATGGTGATTGGGGGATCGCTCTTTCCTCATCGACCAGTGCACGAAGTGACGGGCGGCATCCGTCTCCTCTACGATGTCTCACGTCGCCTTAGTGGGACTAAGATGAATGCTACGATGCCCATGAAAGACACGTCTGGACAGTTACTGACCGACCCGGCTGACCAGTTGAAACGCTGGTTCGAGCACTTTGGAAACCTTTTTCAAGTGTCGGTCACGCCATCAACACCTCAGCATGATCCGCCAAGGGTTCGACGCATTACCCGTGTCAACACCGAAGCTCCATCAGTGCAGGAGATAGAAACAGCCATTCGTAGCATCAGCATTGTGCAACTTTTGAATTGAATCTTTCCGGTCTAACGCCGCATTTCACGCCGATTCCCCCTATTTGGGGTATTTGGTTTTTCCGAAACACGTTGAGTGAGCTACTGTTGGCTGGCTGGCCGACTGTATCCCTCTTCACAGATTTTTTTTTTGTTTCCAAAAAATAAAATCCCTTTCAGCCAAACAAATTTCAATAGTTAGTGTTACGTTCGAGAGGCAGTCGAGCAGCCACTAGTAGGTAGGTACCAGCTATATGTATTGATGTTTGGGGTGGACCAGGACCAGGACCATGCTTTGAACGTTGCATTGTGGAGTGAAGGGGGGCAACGCGGGAGCAAGGATGGGTTCTCCAGAATGGTGCAAAAATAAATGGAATGGCGTTCCGAGCAATTGATTTTAAGTGCTGATGCTGCTTGTTCGTACGGATGTTCGTTTTGTTCGCTGTCTGTCTGTCTGCCGGCACCGACCTTTGAATGAATTGAGCGTGTGTGTGTGTGGGGGAGTATGTGTGTGTACAAACGCTCCACACTGGATGTTGCATTGCTTTATTGGGAAACAATAGGAAGGAGGAATGCATTGATTGTTCAATTTATTTCGAAATTCATTTCATCGTGATGATTTTCTACGAACTGATGTTTCTATGGAAACTATAACTGATTGATTTGATGGATAATCCTGAAGGCCCATTGACTGTCTTATTCGGGGACCCGTCAGCTGGTGAACGTTTAACTATTCGGCAAGATCATATTGAAGTAGTCAAGGCTCGGTTTTCGACACAGTTTAGAAGTCTTCTGTACTTAAAATTGTGCAGACGTCACCACACGTGCCAACCCAAGTAACATTTTAAGTTAAGAGAAGTCCGTGACCGCCTAAAACTTCCAATAAAACTGTTTCATACATCAAAACCTCTTGATAACCAACAGCACACCCGGAAGATTTGATATTGCTGTACCAAGCAAGGATGTTTTCGATCACCTGGCAATCATTTGACTCATTTGTCTATAACTCAGTTCAGAAGCATAATATTGAAATGAGATATTCGGCAAACTTGTAGATAAGTGTTTTTCCTACAATTATCACCAAGGACGCCATATCGTAAATATATGCAGCGTGAGACGCTAGAACCACCTACTCACACTAAACGATCGAAAAATCCGATAAGTTAGAAATTAGAGTTAGAATATGGCGTCCTTGGTGATAATTGTAGGAAAAACAATAATCTACGAACATCACATTTTAATATTAGGCTTCTGAACTGAGTTATAGACAAGGTTATAGACAAATGAGTCAAATGATTGCCAGATGATCGAAAACATCCTTGGTACCAAGCAACCATGACCGACAGATACACAGTAAAAAAAATTACATCATATCACCTGAAACAAAAGGACCCCGTCAGCTTGCGTTCAACATTTCATACAAGAAATTGTTTAATGTGAAATTCTGTGAAATGGAATAGAAATTTATATGTCAAATCTGTTTACGTTGGGTGTAATTTTCAGAAATTTTTGCTGTGTAGAATACTGTAATCTTTGTTTTCAATCCGCGACTAAAGCACGCTACCTTTGCCTTCGGATCGCGTCCGTCTATAACGTCACCTTCATGATTCAAAAGCCCTGTAATGTAATGTAATGGCACAAATGTCCCAAATGGAGGATAACGTGCCTCTGGAGCCGGCCTTCTGAGCACTACTTTATTTTTACCAATAGCCCAAGTTCCTTAGAGGCTGTTCGGATGATGAAACACTCCTCGTAGTTCCTGAATGGAACACGATGAATGGAACACGATGAATAGAATACGCTGAATGGAATAGTCTTGAGGTCCTTGTCCAACCGTTTATACACCATCACCATAGCTTGAGTCCCTTCACATTGCTCGAATCCGGATAATAAGAAAGCGGACTCTCTTTCGAGTTTTTTTTTTGCATTTGGCCCGTCAGGAGACGTTGGTCAGCTGGTAACATAAACGGAGAGATTGTGGTTGTTCCACAGGTATCGAAGAAGCCATGCTTCAAAGGGTTGGATTAAGGCCACGATTTCATTCGTGTAATGTGACGGCTGTTGTCCAATTATGCATCCATTACATCCTAACGGCTTCAGGACATTACCCCGAATTCCATTACCCTGAATGACCCTGAACTCTTCTTCCACGAGTTCTTTCGTGTACGCTTTCGTTTTCTTTTAAAACCATCGAATATTTCTTCCAAAGATGCCTTTAGGACTTCTTCCAGAAATCTTTCCTAGATACTCCTTTGGAAATTTGTCATGAGATGTTTCTATTTTACTTCAAAGAAGCTTAAGTGTTTCCCTTGACATTCTTCCAGGATTTCCTTTAAAACACTTTTACGATTTCCTTTGGGTATATTTTTGATTTTTTTTTTCAATTTTAATAAGAGATTGCTCCAGGACCGCTTAATGTTTCTAATAAATTCCTAAAGCAATTTCACCAAGAGTTTCTCAAGCAGTTCTTCTAAGTAATACTCAAGGAATTTCTGCAGAAACCCCTTCTAGGATTTCGCTGGGATTCTTTCAGATTTATTTAACGAAAATCTCCAGAGAAATCTATAGAAATATGAAAGAAGATAGGGTGACGATGGGTATTATCGGTAGGTTTGTTCTCTTCGTCATGGGGGGTTTTTGTGGGCCGAATTGCCTGAAATTTGGGCATATAACTCAGCTCGGTTGGGAAGAATTTGAGGCCAACTCTGAGACCTAAAGGTTTCAAAAAACCCCCCTTGACGAAGAGAACAAAACTGCCGAGAATTCGTAAGTTCCCCTATATTCAAAAATTCCTCCAGAAATATTTTTAGAGCCCCCTTCTGCAGTTTAAGGATCTTTTACCAGTGCCGGATTTCATCAGAAATTCACCCTTGTATTTTTTTTTCAGAAATTCATCTAGAGCAGTTTAAAAAAAATCTTCCGGATTTTTTTATTCCAAGCGTTACTGAAGAAATTTCAAGAAGGTTTATTTTTGATACTGCTCCTGCGGTTCCCATAGAAATATATCCTGGGATTCCTTTAGAGATTCTTCCAGGAATCCTGTCAGACATTCCTTTACGAATTTTACAAAAAAAAATCCTCAGGAACAACAAGGATTTCCTGAAGTAATTTCTAAAGTTATTCCTGGAAATACTTCTGGAGCTTCCGAGAAACTTTTTGAAAATTTCCTGAAGTGATCCTGGACTAAATTCACTGAAGCAGTTTTGCAAGTAATCTTTGGAGAAATTTCTGGAGGAATACCTGGGAAATACCTGAAGATAACTCTAGAGTTCTAGAGAAATCCCCATAAGAATTTTATGAGAAACTTTTAATGGAATTCAAGACAAAACACCTGGAGGAGTTTCTGAAAAAAGTCCCTTAACCCTCGATTACCCTACCCCGCCTTTAGACGGGTTTGAGCATTTTTGTAATTTTTGTCGACTGAGCAATTAATATCAAAAAAAAAAAAATGATACTTAGATCAAAATCATAAGTTTGGCTATTAGAGGGTTAAGAGATATCTAAAGAACACTATTGAGGAATTTTTAAAGTTAACCCGGATAAATTTCTGGAGGAATCCTTGAAACAATTGTTTAGGAATCCGAGCCTAAACAATGGTATTGGAGGAGTTCTTGAATAAATACCTGAATAAATTTATGAAGGCATTCTTGGAGAAACCCTGAAAGACTGCTGGAGATTCTTCTAGATGAGTTAAAAAAATACAGAATATCTGAAGTTATAAGAGGACAAAAATCTCTGAAACATTTGCTCTAATAGTCGCTTGTTGAATTTTCGGAGGAAACTCAACAGAAAATTGAAACACATCTGGACACATTTATGTTGGAATCACTAACACATATATCTGAAGAATTCGAAGTTTTCGAATGTATCTCTTAAGGAATATCTGGAAATAAAGAAAATGCTTTGTAGTAATTCCTGGAGAAATGCCGAGAACAATTCAGGGAGTGATATCAGAATTCCTACGAGAATCTTTAAAGGGATCCCTGGAGGAATATTTGAGGAACTTCTTAAAAAACCCCTGAGAAGAGAACTTCTTGAAGAATTTCTTGAAAACTTTCTAGAGGAATTGCTGATGTTTCGTCTGGGAAAATCTGCCCCCAGTCTGTTCCCCACACTTGTCACAGAAAAGTCAACGCAACGCTGGTTTTTGTTGCACAGAAGTGCAACAGAAGTGACTTTCACTTAAACTTACACTGTGACTTACTTGCTTGAAAACAACAAAACCTGCGCCGGAAATGGTCTACCATCATCGTTGAAGAAATTTATGCAGAGCAGAGCAGAGCAGAGCAGAGCAGAGCAGAGCAGAGCAGAGCAGAGCAGAGCAGAGCAGAGCAGAGCAGAGCAGAGCAGAGCAGAGCAGAGCAGAGCAGAGCAGAGCAGAGCAGAGCAGAGCAGAGCAGAGCAGAGCAGAGCAGAGCAGAGCAGAGCAGAGCAGAGCAGAGCAGAGCAGAGCAGAGCAGAGCAGAGCAGAGCAGAGCAGAGCAGAGCAGAGCAGAGCAGAGCAGAGCAGAGCAGAGCAGAGCAGAGCAGAGCAGAGCAGAGCAGAGCAGAGCAGAGCAGAGCAGAGCAGAGCAGAGCAGAGCAGAGCAGAGCAGAGCAGAGCAGAGCAGAGCAGAGCAGAGCAGAGCAGAGCAGAGCAGAGCAGAGCAGAGCAGAGCAGAGCAGAGCAGAGCAGAGCAGAGCAGAGCAGAGCAGAGCAGAGCAGAGCAGAGCAGAGCAGAGCAGAGCAGAGCAGAGCAGAGCAGAGCAGAGCAGAGCAGAGCAGAGCAGAGCAGAGCAGAGCAGAGCAGAGCAGAGCAGAGCAGAGCAGAGCAGAGCAGAGCAGAGCAGAGCAGAGCAGAGCAGAGCAGAGCAGAGCAGAGCAGAGCAGAGCAGAGCAGAGCAGAGCAGAGCAGAGCAGAGCAGAGCAGAGCAGAGCAGAGCAGAGCAGAGCAGAGCAGAGCAGAGCAGAGCAGAGCAGAGCAGAGCAGAGCAGAGCAGAGCAGAGCAGAGCAGAGCAGAGCAGAGCAGAGCAGAGCAGAGCAGAGCAGAGCAGAGCAGAGCAGAGCAGAGCAGAGCAGAGCAGAGCAGAGCAGAGCAGAGCAGAGCAGAGCAGAGCAGAGCAGAGCAGAGCAGAGCAGAGCAGAGCAGAGCAGAGCAGAGCAGAGCAGAGCAGAGCAGAGCAGAGCAGAGCAGAGCAGAGCAGAGCAGAGCAGAGCAGAGCAGAGCAGAGCAGAGCAGAGCAGAGCAGAGCAGAGCAGAGCAGAGCAGAGCAGAGCAGAGCAGAGCAGAGCAGAGCAGAGCAGAGCAGAGCAGAGCAGAGCAGAGCAGAGCAGAGCAGAGCAGAGCAGAGCAGAGCAGAGCAGAGCAGAGCAGAGCAGAGCAGAGCAGAGCAGAGCAGAGCAGAGCAGAGCAGAGCAGAGCAGAGCAGAGCAGAGCAGAGCAGAGCAGAGCAGAGCAGAGCAGAGCAGAGCAGAGCAGAGCAGAGCAGAGCAGAGCAGAGCAGAGCAGAGCAGAGCAGAGCAGAGCAGAGCAGAGCAGAGCAGAGCAGAGCAGAGCAGAGCAGAGCAGAGCAGAGCAGAGCAGAGCAGAGCAGAGCAGAGCAGAGCAGAGCAGAGCAGAGCAGAGCAGAGCAGAGCAGAGCAGAGCAGAGCAGAGCAGAGCAGAGCAGAGCAGAGCAGAGCAGAGCAGAGCAGAGCAGAGCAGAGCAGAGCAGAGCAGAGCAGAGCAGAGCAGAGCAGAGCAGAGCAGAGCAGAGCAGAGCAGAGCAGAGCAGAGCAGAGCAGAGCAGAGCAGAGCAGAGCAGAGCAGAGCAGAGCAGTATAGGAAGAAACTCGTTGAGATAGCTTTAGAAGAATTCCCAGGCTTTTGAAGCTTTTGAATGAACTTCCCTTAATAATCCTGAAAAAAATAGAGAAAAGCCCTGAAGGGACATCTTTTAAAATTTATGAACAAAACCTCAGGAAAAAATCTATGAAAAACATTGAAAAAATTTCTGTGGAAATCCGGATAGTTTCTTGAACAAATTTCTGAAGGGATTTATGGAGGATGATCTGAAACAAACCCCAGAAGAACTACTGGGGATGCTTCTGGAGGTATTTTTGAAATAATTTCTTGCAAAAGTCTCAAAAACCTATTACACAATTTCCTTGAACAGTTTTGGAAGGGAAATTTAGCAGCAGAAATTTGAATATCAGGAAGGAAATCATTTTCCTAAGAGAAAAATATTTTTAAGGAATCTCTGAAGTAATGCGTCGAAATTTGGAGAATGCTTTGTAAAAATTCCAAAAAGTGTTTCTAGAGATATTTCTCGATAAATGCCAAGAAATACATTCTGACGAGATTTCTGCAGGAGCTCCTGAAGCCTTTCTGGTCAGTTTTTATTGACACCTCTGATTTCCATACGTTCAAACCTTTAGCACAATGTTGGTGAAAATAAACTTTGGATACAAAAATGAAATGATTGTGTATTGATGTTTTTGGGGGAAAAATAAAAACAAAAAAATGATCACGCCAATTTCGCCGGTGAAACCTGCTTCGGCGCAAACGTCTAATCACAATGCAGTTATGAACGTCCAATAGAGACGAATGCCCCTTCTTGGTAAAGTCTCTCTAAACAAAATAAAAAAAAATGGGGTTATGGATGATCCAGAGGTGTTTCAAGGCACTTCAGAAGAGTTTCAATGGATTTCAAGGGTTTTAGTGAAGCCGAAAAACGTAGTAGCCATGGAACAAGACGGACGCAAAAAAATTGCTCGCGTCAAATTGTTCCATAAAAGTGTGAAATTTTTGTTGAAATCAAAACCGAAAACCAGAAATTGAAAGTGTAGTAAAGTGGTTCTGCAGAAATATTAAGGACGTATCATCCAATTGAAGATCTGTGAACACCCGAGATTCAGAGCAAGTGTTTATGAACTTTGGCGTGTTCAGATCAACCCGGACCAATGATGACCGACAGAGAAGGAAGATTAATGTGCCACGTTCATCGGGAGCAGCGCTGTTAAGACGATGCGGCACAAAGAGGAAAAGCGGCCAAAGCTGATAAGCAATGAAGAGTTCAAGTTGAACGTCCGATGGCTGACGCACGCCTAGGCATTGACGCACTTCTTCTCGGCGACCGGAAAGGGCAAGCGGTGTTTCTTAAGGCATTTTTTTTTAAAAAGTAGTTTTGTCAAAAGCTTGCTCTAAAAATATGCTTTGCTGAACATTGTATAGCACAATTTTTAGATTATCACATGGAAAATGTATTTATTACAACATTTAAAAGTGTGAAAGTGACAATTTTCAAACAGATTTTAAGCATCGAAGAGACAGAGAGCAACTCTTCAGTTGACCTGTATGAGATAGCAATTTTATTCAACTTTTCATCATGCTTTGAATTTTTTGCAACTTTTTGCAACTTTTCGAGATATCTCATTATTAAAAACAGTCATGTTTTATAGCAAAATTAAAAAATCACATAGAAACAATGAAAATATGGCAACACTGTCTTAAGAAAAAAGATGCACAATAACATAATGAAAAAGTCTTCAAAACATCGGAAGCCTCGAAAACCTAATCTAAAAGAGATATAAAGCATTTAGTGGCTTTTCAAGGTTTTAAGGGGTTTTTATACTAAATTTATTATATATCGCTCATTTCAAAAGATAGAGCCAAAGTCTCTTCGGCAATATTTTTCTGCATGATATTATCTATAACTTTGCCGAAGACACTATTTAGTTTTCTTTGCTTTTGTAGAAAATAGATTTTTTATCTAACTTTTGGGTAAATTTATCAAAAATCAAAAGTTATCAAAAGTTGCTCCTTAAAATATGTAACAACTTTGCAGCACATCACATTTTATTATTTTCCCATTATCACACTCAAAATGCCCACGATCGTGTTTTTCGCGATTTCAACCACTGTGCTATGCCTGCATCACCCTTATGGGAAGAGTTTCACTGCACAGGTAATTGCATTTGGAAAAGGGAGCGCATATTAGAAGGGCGCGGCGGTGGATAGTGGCTGAGTCTTTCATTCCTGCGGCTAGATTTCTATCGCTACACTTTTTCTATCTCACAATGACACTAATAAGCGTAACATCTGCGAACTCTACTGCCACAAGAATCGCTACCTGTATATACATGAATTTGGCAACCTATATAGACTAATATATTTGCATATTTTTTTGTTTTTCCTTAACAATTGTAATTATGGTTATATTAATAGATTATAATCATGTTTATGTGTCTTAATTAAATGTACTGATCATACTGAATTCTTTACTATTCCTGTACCAAAATCCTATTTCCTTACTATTTTTTCGAGGGCGTCGGTGAATCGCTGGCATCTCGATAAATAGTTATCCCTTTCCTACTATCCCTTCCTTTATCCCTTCTTATCCACATAACGTGTTTCTTATCGTTTCAGAGACCGATCAATGGCGGTTAAGCCTAGGCTTGTTAGCCAGGACACAGTGTAAATGCCTGTGCCCCATCCCGGAATCAAAAAAGCCCATGGAGTGACAAAATTTCTTAGCTATGTCACGGTGCTTAAATATACTGAAACACTTTCACTTACTGTAACACATCTACATGATTTACTCAAATACACTTACACAATCTGAATCTTGTCGCATCACTCGCATATAGTGATTACCAAATCCCCCAAATATCCAACTCCTTGACACCTATGGGGGCGTCGGTGAGTCGCTGACCTCACCTAAAGTAGGTGTCGTATCATCACATCTTTTCCTATCCTCGTAACGGAGAAGATAGGCGTGGCCGGCAATGGAAGTTTTCATGTCTTTTTTACTTCAACCTCTGATTGGATAGCTGTTCCTTCCCAAACAGCATTCCATAAGCAATTCCCAAGCAACACACATGTTATATAAAAGTTATGACAGCGCAAGTTTTGGTTGTATAAAAGTTTATTTTACGTTATTTCAACACAATGTTAGAATTACGTCAAATAAACTTCTACACAACCAAAACTTGCGCTGTCGTAACTCTTTTATAACATGTGTGTTGCTTGGGTTAGAATAGAAGTATTAAAGTTTTAACATGACAACTTTCAGTATGCAATCTACGAATTACTCCGTTACCACGCAACGCAACGTAACGCAATTTCAAGGGTTTTAGTGAAGCCGTCTCTAAAAATCCTCCAAAACATTCTCCAAAACATCCTGAAATGCTCCCAGAATCTCCCTAAAACTTCCTTGCGCCCCATGTAACGCGTTTGAGACCCTCTGAAACCCCCCAAAAACGCTTTCGTGACTCCTCTGAAATCCGATGAAAATCCTCTGAAACTCCTTGAAGTGCTTCCGAAATCCCCTAAACAACCTCGGACACAGTGTAACGCACCTGAGACCCTCCGAAACCACCGGAAATGCCTCGGTTACGCCTTCAAAACCCATCGAAAATCCTCTGAAACTCTCTGCAATGCCTTCGAAACCCTCAGACCACCGAAAACGCTCCTGAAACCTGCTCCGAAAATCAATGTCCCCACAATTTCACGCAACCACCATCCCTGAGACCCTGTGAAGCCCCCTGAAGCCCTTTGATAGGACCCTTTAAACACCCTTGAATTGCTTCTGGGATCTCCATGTAAGCCACTTAAATCCCTTGGGACCACTGGAACGCCCTTGCAAGCTCCTCTAGTTTCCCATATAAACATTCCGTAGCCGTTACCATAGTGACCGCCATTATAACATTTTTTGCCTTTCTCATACACTAAGTGTACTGAAAGGCTGTATGTTCACTCAAAACATGAATTTTCGATAGAAAGCTCGGAGGGTCGACTCACATATATCAATCAACTCAGAATTCAGATGATGTCTGTATGTATGTCTGTGTACAAAAAAGGTCACTCACTTTTAAGGCACTCCCATCGGCCGAATTTTCGGATTATAGCTCAAATCTTACCGGAATTTTACCTCATTGTTTGCTATAAAATGGACCGGATCGGTCAAGGCGTTCTGGAGTTATAGCCATTTCAATGATCCGGACTATAGCACCGGTAGAACTGGCCAAACATAAATCTGAACCAAGCCCCACATCAAACTGCGTGATTTCTGTAACCTTTATCATGGATGAAGAATTTTGTGCGGAAATCAACACTGCAGACCAGAAGTTCCACGATGTCAGCACAAAATTCAAGATGGAGACCAAAAATTGCAACCAGAATTTCCAAGATTGCTGACTTAATTAGACAGGAATGAGAAACAGTAACCATTAGACCACCAAGCCAAGTTAGTTATTCATGAATAACTTGAGAAAGGAGAAAGAAATGATGACTGCTAAGTGTGTTATTTTTTGTTCACGTCTACCAGGGAGAGATAACCCATCGAATACACAAAGAGAGCCTCCAGTATCCAGCTTCTTTTTAACATTCGCCATTTTACATTGAGTATCTGTACAAGAACAAGGGACACTTCGGATTGTTTTGCCATAATTCACCTCGCAAACATGAACCAAACTCAATTATGGGGTCAAGCGGAAATTTTATTCTAATAATTATTCCCAGCTAACTTTTATGTACAAAATCATAAAATTTACAATCACTCGGTGTTGATCTTGCTGGAATGGCGGATTTTTTTCCTCGTTTTATTTTCTGCCATTTCATTATTACAGTGCTCGAAGTGGCTCCTGGCACTCGTCTGCAGCACTTTTCCTCTCTGTACAAGTGTGCCGGACTGCCCAGCTGGGCGAGTGATTTTCTTTAATTCTCTGCCCTTCTCTGCTCTACGTTTACCTTACTTACTCTGTACAAGAAATTGAAACGAAACAAAAACTTAATAGGAAAACTAAACTCAGAAAAAGCTATTTTCCTTCGCTGTCAGCTCTCGGACTGGGCCATAAACGCTATCAAGTAAATCACGCTGTCCTGGCTCGGCTGGACCTGGTTCTACCTCGTTGGCTGGCTCCCGACCACCTTCCTCCTCACGACTCGTAAATATAATATTTATACTTTTCTTTCTCTCGAGTGTGTCCTTTTCTCGATTCACGCTAAACTTAGCTCGCTACTTTTGATATAGTTTGCCTTGCCTCCCTGTTCTCGGTTTGCTCTCTTCATTTTTCAGTAGTCCCCTGCTCCGCAGATGCAATCTTCCGGCTGTCCGGGTCGTCGCAATCGGTTCAGTTGAGATGACCGACAGTAGGGTGAAGCTTGTTGTTATGGCAGAATTTTGAATAATTCATAGTTTTTTTTATTCAAACCTACCTTCAAGCTGTCTCAAAACAATAGCTTTACTTTCCATATTTTTTGAAATCATAAAAACACTGAACCAATCAGATTTTAGAAATCCCATAAAACAAGTCACGCCCTAACGGTCATCTCAAGAGCTTCGAGTATGAAGTTTCTCATAAGTTTTGCTTTAATTCTGCAAACTACACTCCACCGGACGTCAGAGATCCCCCCCCCCCCACGCACGCCGGGAACCACTCGTCGTCGAACGAAACTACACACCGCACAAAGACACCATCGGAATGGCGAGTGGGCGGGAGGCTGGCCAGTTGAATGACGTCGTCCCCGGCTGTCCTGGTGTTCTGAGAGTTGGTGACAGCCGAATGAATGCTGTTGCTACTACTACGGGTGATGCAACCGGAAGGAACTTCCGATGGCCAAGAGGGTGGACCACAGCAGCAATGTGGTGCTGACCGACGGCCACGGTGAGCTGGTGCTTCGTACTGTGACAGAGAAGATGGGTGGAAAAAAACATGATGAGAGGGAGAAACACAGATTAGTTTTAGAAAATCAATTTACTACTCAACCGGGGCGGTGCAGTGGCATGTTGGTGGATCGGAAGGGTTGGGTGGACTGGACAGTTTACGTTTAACATTGTTTGCCGGCTTGGAAAGTGCAAGTCCGGAGGGAAAATTAAGTCATAATGTGATTTTCATACTCTATTGTTTTTTCGTTTTTATGATTGTTGAGATTTCTGAAAATAGAATTCTCGAGCTGATTCTGAAAGTAGTTGTGAAATCGAGATTTAAAGAAATGTTTGATAGCAATACGTAGCACCTTTTTCCAGAACAGTCTGACATATTGTTACAACTGGTATCTCGACAAGAAGTTTCTAACAAAGCTATAATAATAATAATAATAATAATAATAAAATGTGCTATTTATAACTCATTGTGATATAATCATGTTTAAATGTAAGCACAAACAACAGATTTATATTCTGTAAATGAGGCACCAAAGTGGCGCGAATTTACCCTAGCTGATTATTTTGCAAAGCAAACCAAAGTAAAGCAAATATAACCGTACACATTAGAGTGGGTCAACGTTGTATGGAGAAAATTTTAATTTGATCACATCAACCCGGAACAAACCTGTTTCAAGCTATATTAGCTTCCAAAACAACTGTGCAAAATTTGAAAGCGATTGGTTGCGATAGAAATTTGTGTGGAAGTTAGTATGGGAAAATTTGCTTTTTTGCATTTTTCTGGTAAATTGAAACTTTTTGTCTTAAACGATCTAACTAATGACGTCAAAATATAGCCTAGGATATGCCGAAAAACTTTGCTGAGGGCCGCAAAGTGATCCGACCCTTGTGAAAAAAGTTATTCGCTTGGTAACTTAGGCCAAAAATTGAGATCTTATTATTGATGTTATTCCTTTAGATGTTAAATGTTAAGCACCACCGGGCAATCTGCACGTTATAACTTTTTTCACAAGTGTCAGATCACTTTGCGGTCTTCGGCAAAGTTTTTCGGCATACTTTAACATCATTAGTTAGATCATTAGTTAGATCTTCAATTTATAAGAAAAATACTGAAAAGCACCTTTTCCCATACTAAATTCTATACAAATTTCAATCGCAATGCGGAATACGGGGAAGCAACCAATCGCTTCCAAATTTTGCACAGTTGTTTTAGACGCTAAAAGGAATCGAAAAAGCTTTGTTCCAAAAAATCGACTTTGTTGACCCAGTCTAGTACACATCGTAGTTGCTACTCCGTGATTGACCAGAACAATCGAAGTTGAACAGAGAATCAATGAGTGGTGCTTGGGACTAGCTACACACTCTCAATGTGCACAATTCGAGAGTACAATATTTTAAAGTCAATAACGGCGCCAGCCACGTCCTTACGGTCATCGGGGAGGGGAAGGAATGTTAGTTCGGCAACCGTCGTTACTAGAAACCGTGGAATCCACAGCGTCCCCACAGTTGTCTCGGAAAGGAGTATTTGTTCATCTCTCTACTGAGAAAATGGACTGACCCACGAAAATAGTCGCGCTTTTCACAGTATTGAATTAAGAGTATTCGGAGAATAAACTTAGAAGCTTGGATATCTATTTCCGAATCATGTATTTTACTAAGAGTAGTCCCATGTGTTATCTGTAATCGGCGGCCGTTGAGATAATTTAGCCAATTATTTTTAAATTTCTCAATGATTTTTGTGAGCTGCAACACTTACTTCTAACATTTTAATTGCTTCAGAATTTGGTCAGCACCAGAGCTGCAAGATTATTTGCAGAAATTATCAAACTCTAGGAGTCCTCATAAAAACGCATTGGCGAAATTACCCTAACTCGCTTTAGGATATAAAGAAAAATCGGAATGATCTCACCCAGTTCCATGTTGTTGGATGACCGCAACAGCTTCTTGACTCTCTTAATTTTCTGCAATACCGTTAGCTACCAAGTGTGCATCCATTTCCAATGCTAAACGAGAAAGGACAATGTGCCCCTGCCCAAACTCGCGTCACTTTTCGCTTTTTCCGCCGAACAATGCAATCCGAAGGAGATCCCCATCGCAACTGCCAGAACACGCGTCATTTTTCGCTTTTTCTGAACCATTATCCTAGCTGATTATTTTGTTTAGAAAAAAAAATCGCTTATTACATTCATATAAAATTTGTATAATCAAAACGAACTAAGCATTTCCTTGGAAATATGGGAAATTATTTCAAGCATTGTGAATTTCTCTGAAAATTATTTCGGAATTTCCTTCAGTAAAACATTTGAAAGTTTTGTCGGTGATTTCTGTGGGAGTTTATTTAGTAACTCCAATACAAAAATTCCCAAAAACTGATTTGTAAATTTCTTAAGTAATGCTTCTGAAAATTGTTCGTCTATTTTTTTTTTGGGAAATTGTGCGTGTGTATTTGAAAACATATTTTTGAAAGTTCATTTGAAACGTCTTTGTTCTTTGGGAATGTCTGTGGTGACGCCTTTGATATAGACTTAGTAAATCCTTTGACGACTACTTCGAGAAATGCATATAGAAAGCCACGAATGCCCATTGATAACTTTCCAATATTTCATAGAATCATACCAGAAAACCATAAAGCAGTCATTTGGATCCGTGAAAAAATGTCGAATGATCCTTTTTTTTATAATCTTTATTATATCATCCTAATTTGGTAAAATAATACTAATATACTAATTAATAACATATTACATTTCATTTGCTGTAGCAGTTAAGATTTTTGCAGGCTTTATTTTTCACCTGCGTGTCAGAAATACAATTTTTTAACTTATCCTAACCTTAACCTAACTTAAACTAATTATACAAAGAACTAATCGTAGCAATAGAAGACTGCAACGATTTTTGACGAAAGTTTGCAATGATTTTAGTTGATATCTGTTCCAATGCACAGTGGAAAAAATCGACCCAAAAAACGGATCTTTTAACGTCGCTGGTTTCGGTACGTGAAGTTGACCATTTCTGACGTTAAAAAGTACGAGAAATCGATTGGTGTTAATTTCATTCACCGCACGGTACGGAAAGTGGTCCATTTTGCCCCATTTTGCCCTTTTTTTTCATACAAAAAGAGAATCAAAATGTACTTTCAAACAACTAACACGACTGTAGATCATTGAAAATAGCTGCAGATGTAATTAGAGGTTAATAGAAATCATAAACATGTATGAAAGATCATTTTAAATGCTTATTTCGCCCCATATGCCCCAACAACTGCTGGAAATCGTGAACTTTACATGATTATGAATGAATTTTTAATGTAACTGATTTGAATTTCTTTTTTTTTGCATTACAAAAAGCGCTAGATCTGTTATCACCAGAATCATCTTCAGTTGTTGTCCAATTTGCCCCATTTTGACCTATTATCATAGAAAAATGAGTTTTCAAATGTCCATATTTATCAGAAACAGATACTGTAGGGGTCATCCATTAAGTACGTCACGGTCCTAGGGGGGAGGGGGGATTTGTGAAATTGTGACAAGGTATGTATTAAGTATAGGAAAAACCCGTACGTAGTGGGAGGTGGGGGTGGGGGGGGGGTTGGGGTCGAAAATTCCCAATTTTAGCGTGACGTACTTAATGGATGCTCCCGTAATGGAACGTTGAAATTAGTTTTAGTTGCAATTGGAAGCTAACAACTATCATGCGCATAAATGAAAGATATTTTCCCTATTTTGCCCTACATGCCCCTAAAACTGCTGGATGATAACATTTTTTCCAATTGTTTTGTAATATCTCTGGTTGCAATACATGAAATCCTAGATCATTTTTATACATATATACAAATACGGTTTATCGATAAAATTTAGAATCATTTACGGGAGGGTACAAGTAACTGTCCATTTTACCCTAATTTGCCCAGATTTGTTGTCGCCTCATGAATGAATTAATTCCCCCCATTTGCTTATGTCCGAATTGATAGACTTATGGTACTGAAACCAATGTAATCGAAAGGACAGTTAAAACATATTACATTGGTGGGGAATACAGGGTACGATAAGCATTAACCATAATCTTTATTTGTGGCAAATATACACACAACTGATTAAATGAAGCATCTTAAATATATAATTTTGTGCTTTGAGACGCTCTATTTAATCAGTATAGCGCATATTTTACATATTTTATAAAATGCTCATTATGCCCCTAATTCCCCATCAAAAGCTGAAATTATAGAAAAAGTCATATATATGTCTTGTTGATAACATTGGTTTCAGTATCAATAGTAATAAGGGAAATTAATTTATTCATTATATTTGACAAAAAATCAGGGCAAATTGATTTATTCATTACATGACAAAAATCAGGGCAAATTGGGGTGAAATGGACAGCTATTTATACCATTCCGAGAATGATTCTAGTATTAATCGATAAACCGCGTTCGTATATATCAAAACTGATCCAGGGCTTCATGTTTTACACCCAGCGACATTACAAAACCATACAAAATAGGCTGTTTTCCAGCAGATTTAGGGGCATGTAGGGTAAAATAGGGAAAATATATTTCAAATATGCGCATGATAACTGTTGGCTTCCAATTGCACCTAAAAGTTATTTCAACGTTCCATAGCAGTATTTGTTTTTCATAAATACATTTTAAATCTATTTTTTTCATGAAAATAGGGCAAAATGGAGCAAATTGGACAACTTCCGAAGATGATTCTGGTGATAAAAGATCAAGCGCTTTTTGTTTATGCCAAACAAATCAACTTCAAGTCAGTAACATCAAAAATCCATTCATAATTAGGAAAAAAATGTGAATATCCGACAGTTGTTGGGGCATATGGGGCAAAATAAGCATTTAAAAGGATCTTTCATGTATTCTCATGATTCCTATTAACTTCCAATTACACCTGCAGCTATTTTCAATGATCTACAGTAGTGTTAGTTGTTTGAAAGAACATTTTGATTCTCTTTTTGTATGAAAAAAGGGGAAATTGGGGCAAAATGGACCACTTTCCGTGCCGCGCGGTGAATGAAATTAGCATCAATCGATTTCTCGTAATTTTTTACGCCAGAAATGGTCAACTTCTCTTACCGAAACCAGCGGCGTTAAAAGATCCGTTTTTTGGGTCGATTTTTCCCACTGTGCAATGATTCAATATTAGAAATTTGATGCAACTCATTAGTGCTATACCAGGGAGGCAACTTCAGAATCATTTTCAAAATTTTATTTTGAATCCTCTGAAGTTGCTTCTTTCTGGTATTGCAACAGCTCGACCATATTGGGACAGCGTACAACATGGCCGGTCTGAAAATTTGTTTATAAATCAAAAATTTGTTTTTGCGACAAAGTTTTGATTTTCCATTAATAAGTGGATATAAACACTTAATGTATTTATTGCACTTAGTTTGAATATTTTCTATGTGGTTTTAAAAAGTTAAGTTTTTATCTAGTAAGAGCCCTGGATACTTAATTTCGTCCGACCAATTTATTGGAGTTCCCCTCATAGTGACAACATGTCTACTTAAGGGTTTCAAATAAAGAGCTCTTGGCTTATGTGGGAATATTATAAGTGGAATTTTGGAAGCATTTGGAGAAATCTTCCATTTTTGCAAATAAGAAGAAAAAATATCTAAACTTTTTTGCAATCTACTACAAATGACACGCAAACTTCGCCCCTTGGCTGAGATACCTGTGTCATCTGCAAATAACGATTTTTGACATCCCTGTGGCAAATCAGGTAAGTTGGAGATAAAAATATTGTATAAGATTGGTCCCAGTATGCTGCCTTGTGGAACACCAGGTCGAATGATCCTTTTCTTTCGAAATAGGAGGACTAAGGGTATTATCGGCAGGTTTGTTCCCTACGTCATGGGGTTTTTTGTGGGCCAAATTGCCTGAAATTTGGGCATATAACTCAGTGGGAAACTTGACCTGCATCTCTTCAACTTAGTGTTCCTTAAGCACTTCCACAGTTATTAACTGATGGGCTTTGTTTGCCTGACATTGCATGAATTTGCATATTGTGAGGCAAGCAAAATGATACATTATGTCCAGAGAGTCGAGAAAAAATATCTGACTGGCGATGGATAGCCATACCACTATACACTATAACGGGAAACCCATAAAATTGCGTAAGTTTTTAGATGTTTTTGTTTTTTTTGTTTTAATTTCTGTAAGAATTGCCAAAGAAATTCCTGAAAAGGAAGAAAGATTTTCAAAGCAATTGGCCAAATACAACCCCAAAAAACATCGGCGGAAAATATTCGATAGGAGTTACCGAAGAATTTCCATACAAATTTTCAAAACCATTTACAAAGAAACTTTTGAGAGAATTTTTAAATAATAAGCAGAAGGAGTTTCGGAAGGAATCCCCAAAGAGTTGCGTGATGATTATCCTAAGGAACTGTTTTCCAAAGAACATGTCAGAGAAATTTTCAAACGAATTGTTGGAAAAAAACCAACTGAAGGAATTTCAAAAATAATTAAAAAAAAAAAAGAAATTGTCATCCAAATTCTAAAGAAATGTTCGAAAAAATTGAGATTTTTCTCATGTAGATTCCCAAAGGAAATCTCTTAAAAAATATCGAAGGAGTTTCCAAAGTATTCGCCGAAAAACTTTCCAAAGTAACAATCAAAGAAGTTTCAAAAAAAAAAATGCCTGATGAAATTCTTAAAGCAATTTTGAAGGTTTATCGGAATTGCCGAAGGTATACCGAAAGAAACTGCAACTGGGATTCCCTGCCCATATTCGCATAGTCGACGTTACACAATTCCACAATGGTCCAAATCCACATTTTTACGGGAAGAACTTCCTTTCTCTGATATCGTTAATTTTAGACGCTTAGTGTCTTCAGAGAAGTTGTCTGAAATTGTTTGCTGCATCTTTTTCCAAAATTTTTGATTAGGGAGACCCACCCACAAGTTTCAAAACTACAATGGCGCTTACATCGATTATGCGAGTATGGGCTTCATTACTAAAAAAAAATGATCTAAATAACCTTCATAGGATCGAAAGTGTTTTCAAAGGAATTGCCGAAAGATTCCTTAAAGAAATATAAAGATAAAAAAAAGAAAAAAACAAAGGAAATCTAAAAAAAATGCATTTCCGAAAAAGAAAGGCATTTTCAAAAGAATTTTACGAGATAGTTCTCCAAGTCAGTGATATTTTATCGGCATCGCAGTCTCTTTATGAAATCAAAAGCCAACTTGTTTCAATACTCAACGATTCGATGCATGTAACATCTTTTTTTAAAGGATTAAATACATTGAAACAAATTAGACACATTCCACCGTGACGTTACAACGTTTTGACCTCATTTTGGTGACGTTGTAACGTCACGCTACTAAATCCCATTTTGAAAATACTTTTCCTATGAAAAATAAATGTTCAACAGAACATGTTTACTGCAAATTTTGCAAGAAATCCGAATATGCAAAAATATTTGCGGTCTACGGTACGTATTTTTGAGTTATAAATAAAAATCTGACCAAAAAGGCGTCAAAGCGTTGTAACGCCACTGTAGAATGTGTCATTAGGAGATGAAAGGAATGTAGAAAGACGGTTACGTCGGTAAAATATGACTGCCAGGCTTCCTTCAGACGATGGCATTTCTCCAAGCTCTCAGAATCATTCCCAAAGGAATTGCCAGAGGAGTTGCTGAAGAAATTAAACAAAATACCAAAAAAATTGCTTATATTTAAAAAAAGAAAAACGGCCGAGACACTACTGAAAAGATTGGCGGAGGAACTCTCGTAAAAAAACTTTGAAGGATTTGACAATTAAATTAAAAAGTTGTCACTAAAAGTTTTAGAAGAATTGCTAAAAACATTTCAAAGTAATAACCGATAAAATGTTCCGAAAGAGTTTTTTTTTGTAAAAATACCAAATTTGTTGATTCCGAAGAAATTGTGAAAGAAATTTCCGAAAGCGATCCAAAGGAAAGGTCGAAGAAATTTCCAATTAGTGTAACAAATTGAAATACAATTTCCAAATGATTATTTAAAAATTCCCTAAATAATTATCGAAAGAATATTTATCCGAAAATGCCAATTTCTTGCATTTTACGTACTCTGAAGAAATTGTGTAGTTTTTGAGAACCGTACTCACAATTGCTCTGTAAAATATTTTTATGTTCACGTAGTTGTGCTCTGCTAGGTTTTCTTTGCATGCCTTTGTACTAAAACTTTACACAACATTGCACTAACCTGGCTTCAATAGTTTGGCCACTACCAGTACCGACACCTCATGCAAACCATCGGGGTTTATTTTTTAATTTGAACTTCTAGTAACCCTGTGGGCATCGAAAAACACACAGATGGTAACCCTTTTTGCTGTTTTGTTTTGATTATGCGTTCCGTTTCACTCCGTTCCATGAGCAGAATGACGTTTGTACCATTTTTAGTTTAAACGATGTGGACTTTATTTAGCTATTTCATTAGAAATTTCTCCGAAATTTTTGAAAAGGTTATTTTTAGAAAATCTGGCAAGGATGCTACAAAAATTCATCCATGAGTTTTTTGGAAATCCTTTGGTGATTCTTTCAGATTTTTTTTTTGAGAGATTCTGCTAGAAATTTGGAAAACAATTCATGGATATCTTCAGACATTTCTCCATGGATTCCTATAGAAATAATCAGAAACTACCAAAGTGATTCCTTTAGAAAAAAAAAAACTCAGGGAATTTAATAAAAAAAAACTGCCAGGAATGCCGTCGGAATTTTCTCTTTGAATTCCTTTCGGAATTGCTCAACGGATTCCATTAAAAATCTTTAAAAAAAACCCTTTCAGAAAGTACATCTGCCACGGATTTCTTTAGGAATTTTTCTAGTATTTAATTAGAACATCCTCCGAAAAAATCTTCAAGAACTCCTCTAGAGAACCTTCAGAAATTCCTCCATCAATTCTCTCAAAATTACGTACGAAAGTTCAGTAAATCATCTTCGGATATCTTCAGGAATGCTTTCAGCGATTTCTTCCAAAAATCAGTATTCCTCCAGAAATTGCTTCTTGGATTTCTCTAGAAAATTTTTCACAGACTCCTTTTTTAAGTTTTCTTCTGGAATTCTTCCAGGGAATCCTCAATAAATTTCTCTTGAGTGTTTATAACATACCTTCATGAATTTGTACAAGGATTCCATCTAGAAATTATCTATGCATTGCTTTCATCATTGCTCTATGGATGTTTTCAGAGGGTTTCCTTCAGAAATTCTCTTGAGAATTTCTCCAGAGATTTATTCACGAAAACTTTAATGTAAATTTCCAAATTTTTGAGAAATTCTTCTTGGGATTCGTTTAGGAAACTTTTGCAGGGATTCCTTTGTAAATTTGTTCAGAGATTTCTTGAGAAATTCTTTCAAAGTTTCCTGCACGAATTCCTCCAGGAGTTCATACAGAGTTTTCTTCAGAATTCGCTCCAGATATTTCTCCATGATTACTCCATAAATTCCTCTGGCATTTTCTCAAAGGATAATTCCAAGAATTTGTTTTCGGATTTTTTGAGAAATAATTTAGAAATGTGTTCCTAGGAATTTCTTTTGTTTTATCTCGAGTTTTCCGAGGAATTTCTCTGGGTATTTCTCTAGGAAGTTTTTTAAAACTTCCTGCTGGGAGATTCATTCGAAAGTTCTTCCCAAGATTTTTACAGAAATTTTACTATAGAATTCTTCAAAAATTCCTTCAGAGGTTCTTTCAAAAAAACTCGCTCGGCTTTCTTCTGGTATTCCACATTGGTTCAAAAATATCTTCAGATACATTTTCGGAGTTTAAAGGAGATTTACAGAAACTCATATATTTTTTTTAATAAACATCCAACAGAGACTCTTGAAAATTCATCAAGCGTTCCTCCAATTCCATGAGAAACTCCTTCTGAGATTCCTACAGCAATTCCTACAAGTCTTCATTTTGGAAATTGCTCATGTGACTCCTTCAGAAATATCTCCTGGGGTACCTAAGAAGATTCATACAGGAATTGTTTCAAATATTCCTCCAGGGATTTTTTTTTCAGAAATTCTTCCAGAAATTATACAAAAATTCCTGGAAGGATCCTTGAAAGAATCTCTGGAGGAAGCTCTGAAGAAATTTCAGAATGGTTATCTGAAGGAATCCCTTCTTTAAAAATAACTCTTTGTTATAACTTTGGTGATTTCTAGACGAAATTCTTGAAAAATTGCTTAAGGTATTTTTGAGAGGGATCCTGCAGATATTCGTAAAGAAATTTCTTGAGGAATCTATTAGAAATGTGGTGTGCCAACAATGGAATGGTGGAGTTCTTGTATGAATCCAACAAACATTTTCTGAGGGATTCATTGAGGAATTTTGAAGAAGTTCTTAGAAGAACTCCTGGAGATATCTCTGGAGGAATTCATAGAAGAAACTCCTATACAACTTCTTCAGGGATAATTACATAAATATCTCTGAAGGAAAGTTCCTGCATAGGCAATAAATATCCTTTAAAAAAGATTAAGGGATCTTCTGAATGAAGTTTTGAGAAATTGATTTGTTTGAAATAATCTTTGAAAGAATACCTGAAAGAACAGAAGAACACTGTGCAGGTTTTCAAAGAAGGGTGATAGTTTCTTTGATAAATTCCAAGGAATAGTAATTTCTGTGGAAATTGCTAAGAGAATCTTTGAAGAAATTTCTAAAGAATCACCGGAAAAAAATATGAAAGAACACTTCAAGTCATTTGAATAAACCCTAAGCAATCCTTGGAGGAACTTCTGGATAAACCACTAGATGAATTTTCTAGTGAAAATTCTAGATAAATGCCTGAGAGAATCTCTGAATATATGGAATTAGACCTAAGGAAATAATTCATGAAAGAGTTTAAGAAACAAATCTGCATTTCTAAAGAAAAACCCTAGAGGATTTTTTGTATGACTTTGAAATAATCTCCGATTCTATGTCATTTTTCTTCCCTGGAATTGCGTCGTTTGAAATAGTTTTTGGAGAAGCTCCTTGAGAAAGCTTGGAGAGTTTTATAGGATTCTTGAGAAATTTTCAGAAGAATTTTGATGGAAAATTCATTCAGAAATTTTTGAATAAATACATGATAAAATACAGGAACAAACTTTCGTAGCAACCCTTGAAAGATTACCAGTACCAGTACAGAGGGCGTCGAGATTTGGGAACCCTGAGTAATCAGATCTAATACTAGCATGACAACACTGCTCGTAACGCAATATATGATTTTACTAAGAAATTGAGGTCGGATCGGTATTTCCAAACACAAGCAAAACAAATTGAAAGCCACTTAAACTGGCATCCCCTAGAAAAAAAACTAGATACGCCAATGAATGTGGGCCAGAAATTTGACTGTTTAGTTGCTTACTTATAGTGCATAATCGATTGAAGATTCAACTATGTCGCTTCTGAAAGGATTGATTGATTTTTTATATGTTTTTTGACGTTCAATTTGAGTTTCTGTCCCATAGTAAGAAGTTCTACCATAACAGCAGCTGTGCAAAATATTTAAACATATTCTAAAGTTGATACACACGTAGCAATGACGTAATATGAATGCTCCTTCCAACCTATCACAATCAAATTCAAATGACTCCCTTCCTAAGACATATTTAGAACGAGCCTTATCGCGAATTCACGGAGCCCCGTTTAAAGTAATCATTTGAATTTTGGTCGTCTTCAAGCGTGTAGTCGATTTAAGATGCTGTGCTGGCAAACATCAGTTTGGTAAGTTGTTCAATGTTCAGTTGCGTTGCGAAGTCTACTAATGGGACAACAATATTTCACTAGGTTTTTCCTTCCAATTGCAACTGCAATTGCCTTTCATTATGAATGTGCTCCGTACTCAGTGAGATCCGTGTGCCGAATTGAGTACATTTCCTATCAGCCTGGCGACCAAATCTCGTTTCCTGCGGGCTACCAGCACTACTACATCAAACAAAAATCAATGAGAGTATCCAGTTTCAATGTAACTATCTTTGACCAGCAGCTCTACGAAGCAATGCACCGACCAACTGGAATTGAAATGACCAGCACGAGATTGGAGGAGCTAATACTGCCAACTGAACTGCTTCTAGGAGACTTTAGCAGCAATCATATCGAAACAGTGAATACTACAAACGGAGAGAATTTTCTTATCACCTATCTAGATCTATCGTCCAATATGATAAGAAACGTGGACTTTGTCAGTCCCTTAGTAAATCTAGAAGTGTTGCATTTGGGACATAACTCAATTGAAGCTATCCCCGGTTCAGCACTGAGTACACTGACGAAGCTCAAATATTTGTATCTGCAGAGCAATTATTATATTACCTCGATTCCCTGGAGCGATATACCACGAAGCATAATTCACTTGGATTTCGACAGAGATGGCCTTACAGAGGTAGTCTTTACGAACATTGGTCTCCCGTCGTTGGAATATTTGAACATTCGACACAACGAGCTTTTAACGATCAATATTACTGAATTGCTACGGGCCATCCCTAACCTCAAGGAAGCACATCTCTATAATAGCGGCCTGGGTGAAGAACAGATGCGTAAAATTTATGCTGACCTAACGGCAAACAATATCAGTTTCACTAACCCATTCGATAGGTGTCAAGATGACGAGCAATATAGCATGACATATGGAGATTGCATAAAACGGCAGGAAGCAGATCCATTCTTGACATCTCGCTTGCGAGGTGTACTGTTGTCGCTCGTAGTTGTAGCAACTGCGCTGGTTTTTGTGTGCATGGTACTGCTAGTGTTCAAGCACATGAACCGGTGACGAGGAGAAAATAAAAACCATCGGAATGCTTATCAACTACATATAGTGCAGAAGTTATTCTTTGTCTCAACTTGTATTGATAATGACAGCTAATCTCGAAAATGTTTGTCTGCGTCAAAACGGAGGCCATAGTTGTTGTGTACTTTTCAACAATCAATTATTATGAATTCAATATCAAAACTGCAAACCTTACTGTACAAAACGCAAACGTAGCATCCACCATTGGGTTTGGTTAGGAAACAATATCATGTTAAAGTGAAGCTTGAGCTGTTTGATGGTGACAGATCGTTTAACAATAATGCAAAACTTATTAGCTAGAAATTGCAACTCAAAAATTGCAATGCATGGCTTGGAAATTTATGTTCTGTTATTATAGTTATAGTTCTGTTACAGTCTAGCATGTTCTGTTCAAGTTGAGGCTAATCTACATATGTCGCGTAGGGTGAATTGTCCAACAAATGCAGAACGCGATATTGCCATTAATGTTGTCCGATAGTTAAAATTTGATTATGTGGCAGTACCCAAGGCATATGTGTATGTATTACCATTAAGCTTTGCTTGGGGAAGCCAAATAAATGTAAATACCAAGTAACAAAGACGTAAATTAACATCCAAGAACATAATTGAAAGAACTCCCTTGCTGGTTTTGAAAATTACAAAAACCGTACGCACAAGTTTAACCTTCCGTAACTCGCGCGGTTGACTACCTGCGTCAGCACCACGCTAATGCTGAGTACAAAAAGCGAGATTTTTTCAACGTGTTGTACAAAATACAACAGCGCGATCGCTCGAGGGTTAAGCAGCTGATTCTAATTACACCAGACTCTTGATTTGCACGGATTCTTTTTGTACATCATAGGATGTAGAGCTGTTTGAAGAGTTTTGTGGTAACCTAGACCAATGCTGCTTCGCATTTCAGGAGGGTGTACAGCTCTGCCACCATTCCAAATGTTCTGGCAATAATGTCTATGTCTCCGCAAAGCACACAAATTTACCAGATTTTGTGAAAATCGTTCACTGGCTGTTGAGTCCGGCTCGTCACATCACACCTTCCAGAGCGATGTTGAAGAGTAGGCATGAGAGTACATAACCTTGTCGCAGTACCCGGCAAGATTCGAATGAACTGGGTAGTTCACCCGAAACCCTTACGCAGTTTTGCACACCGTCCATCGTTACTTTGATCAGTCTAGTCAGCTTCCCAGGAAAGCCGTTTACGTCCATGTTTCTCCGTATCCCGCCTTGAAGTCGATGAACAGGTAATGCGTTAGGACCTGGTATTCACAGTATTTCTGGAGATTTGCCGTACGGCGAAGATCTGGCCCGTTGTCGAACGGCCGTCGAAAAAGCCCGCTTGATAACTTCCCACGAACTCATTCGTTTTAGGTGACAGACGACGGAAGATGATCTGGGATAGCACTTTGTAGGCAGCATTCAAAATAGTGATCGCCCCCAAGTTCTTACATTCCAAATGATCACCTTTTTTGTGAATGGGGCAGATTACCCCTTCCTTCCACTCCTCTAGTAGCTGTTCGGTTTCCCAGGTCGTGACTATCAGCCGATGCATACAGGTGGCCATCTTTTCTGGGTCCATCTTGATGAGTTCAGCTGCGATACATACCATCCTTACCAGCTGCTCTGTTGGTTTTGAGCTGATGAATGGCATTCCTAACTTCTCTCAACGTGGGAGTTGGTTCATTTCTGTGCGTCGTCGTTTCCTCCTTTGCCGTGGTTCCCCGTGCCTACGTTTTTCACACCATTCAGGTGCTGATCGAAATGCTGCTTCCACCATTTGATCACCTCACGTCCGTCCGTCAAGAGGCCTCCTTCCTTATCCCCGCATATTTCGGCTCCCGACACGAAGCCGTTGCGGGATGCGTTGAGCTTCTGATAGAACTTCCGTGTTTCTTGGGAACGGCACAGCAGTTCCATTTCTTCGCACTCCGCTTCTTCCAGGCGGCACTTTTTCTCCCGAAAGAGGCGGGTCTGCTGTTTTCACTTCTGTTTGTAACGTTCCACGTTCTGTCGGGACCCTTGCTGCAGCATTACCGCCCTCGCTGCGTTCTCTCCTCCAAAACCGTTCGGCACTCTTCTTCGAACCATTCGTTTCGTCGATTCCGTTCCACGTACCCGATGGTGCTCTCGGCTGCGTCGTTGATGGTTGCTTTCACTGTACTCCAGCAGTCCTCTAGAGGGGCTTCATCGAGCTCGCCCTCGTCTGGCAACGCGGCCTCGAGATTCTGCGCGTATGCTGATGCGACATCCGGTTGTTGCAGTCTCTCTAGGTTGTACCGTGGCGGTCGCCGGTACCGTACATTGTTGATGACGGAGAGTTTTGGGCGCAGTTTGACCATCACCAGATAGTGGTCGGAGTCGATGTTGGCGCCACGATAGGTCCTGATGTCGATAATATCGGAGAAGTGCCGTCCGTCAATCAGAACGTGGTCGATTTGTGAATCCGTCTCCTCCGAGTGATCTCCAGGTGTAACGATAAGGGTAGCTGTGTTGGAAAAAGGTGCTACGTATGGCTATATTTTTGATGGCGACGAAATCAATGAGTCGAAGGTCGTTTTCGTTCGTCTGCTGGTGGGCGTTTAGTCGACGCATCAAAATCCAAATTTTCAACTCGAACGTGAAATCTGTGCTGTTATACGCCAGGGGAACCTGGTGTGTACCAGTGGAGAACACGCAACGGCTGTAGGTCTTCATCAATAGATGCCGTATATAATTCGTGCATGGTGGCCTCACATTTGGATGTCCAACGTGGAGCTCCATTGGCGATGCACATTGGTCGGGCTCCATACAAAGGGGCGGCCAAAACTCTCAAAAAACGAAATTGATATTTTTAAACTTTATTTCACCTTATAACAAAGTTAATGTATTGTACTTTTATGATTTTTAATTAAAAGTATACCAGCTTTTGTATTTCAATGACATTTTCACTGCCAAAGTGGCCTAAGTCATAAAATTGAAAAATGAATTATTCGAAAAAAGTAAAATAAATGTATTTTGAGAATGGAATATATGTTTTAGGTTATCCAGCATATGAAAGCTTGTTATTGGACTGTTTGAATGCACGTATGGTGCAAAATTAATATATCACAAAACTTTTCAAATTTTCATATATTGTACCTTAGAAATTTTGGTAATTTTTAAGTTAAAAAACGGTTCGTGTCGTCACGTGTCGCCGCAATTTCGAATAGTACATCTTAAACATCATGCTTAGAGCTGCCTAAAAACGTTTAAATATTTTGCAGAAATTTGCAGTTTTTCAAATTAGAGCTATTTAAAAAAGTCATGTTTTTTCATATATTTTACGTTATTTTTCCATTTTTTACTGCTATAAAATTTATCTTTCCACATTTTTCACACGTTTTGAACAAACTAGATTGGATTTGATCGAAAGATGATCATTTATTTAAATTCGAATTGATTTTCTAACAAAAAACGCAAAAAATATGGGGTTTACTGATTTTTACCGTTTTTGAAATTATTGAAATAACGTAATTTTTGAATACCCCTTTTTAAACACTAAAAATACTATATAACATATCTAGGCAACCTATAACTTCGATTAAACACATAAAAAGAGTTTTGGCCGAACTTTATCTTTTTCCGACCATTGTGCGATGTCATCAAAAGCCGATAGCGACAGAAATTCGGGAGCGCAAGTGGAGGTGGATTGGCCACACTCTACGCAGGGGTGAAAACGAAATCTGCAAGCCTTAGACTGGAACCCAGCAGGACATCACAGCAGAGGTAGCCACAGATCTAGGGAATGACTGGCAATCGCTTAGGATGGAAATCTTTCAATTCGGCTCTTTGTATCACCGTGGGTGCCCAGGACTGAAAATAAGTAAGTAACCGGGGTCAAATTGATCTCTGGGTTGAAATTGATCAGTCGCTTTTCATGTAGACAAAGATTTTTTTTTTAAAGTTTCCTTACAAATACAAATACAAAGTATCAGATTTCAACAGCACGATTCTTAAAAGGAAACTATTAGAGATGTGCTTTTTCTAACGGAAAAACGTCTGATCAATTTCGACCCGAAGATAAATTTAACCCCGTTTTACGATACTCTTTCAGAAATTCTTCCAGTGGTTCTTCACAAATTCTGACAGGCTTTATTTTAAGCGTTTCTTCACGAACTACTACAAGAATTTCTGCTGAAATAGAGATTTTTTCAGGCATTTCTCCTGGTATTTATCTATGTTCATGGTTTGTCAGAAGCAATTGGAAATTTTTGGTATTGGCTTCTTGAGATAATTTCATATTCTGAATCTGTATGCCAAACTGAGCCGAAATCCAAATTTTCATCAATTTTGGAGACCGGGAACCTATTAAGTTTGTATGGGAGCGATTTGTCGAATCACCCCTCGTCGCATTTTGTACTGAGCGGAGCCAAGCAGTTGCCCACCTGTCAAAAGGTGATTTCAAAAAATCTGTTTGAAATTGATTTTAGGTACCAAAATAAAGTTCTAAAAATCCGAAAAAAAATCATAGCGGCTCAGAAAAAGGTGCTCTTTTGTTGAAAGATAAAAATTCATTGAATTTTTCTTAATTAAAAAACCAAATTGAAACTCAATTACGTATGTTTGAAAACAAAATTCAGTTGAACAAAACGTTTAGGAAAGAAAAAAAATACTGTAAGTTTTCTTGAAGAAATTTATGTGAAGATGAACTAGCCGCGGGCTCAAAATCTGCCTACTTAAGCCAATAATAAAGAAATTTATGCATTATTTATGTCACGAATGTAAATGTCATTTATAATTATTGTGCTGATCTTCGTGAGATTCTAAATGTGCTCGTACTTGTACTCACATGAAAGAAAGAAATTTTAGAAAATTTCTGGACAACTCTCATTGAAATTCCTAAAAAAACACTTTTTTATTCGTATATAAGAAAATAAAATAAAAAAACAGGGGGAAGTTGTTTCTTCGAAACATCAAAACCCAACTTTTGAAAAACTTAAAAAAAACGAATTACATGCTACAAACTTTTGCAGCTTAACAATGTCAAATTGTCGTGGGGTGCCATTTGGATGTTTGCCTAGGGCGCCGTGGGACCATGCTACGGCTCTGCCAGTGTTTCATTTTCAATTTCTCTGAGATCATTAATTTGTCAACAGTTTTTTTTTAATCCATTTATATAAAAATGATTTTCTGTCTGTCTGTCTATTGCCTGATTGTCTGACCCTTATGCATTCGGAAACTACTGACCCGTTCGGCGTGAAACTTCGTATGTGGGTACTTTTGGGGCCGGGGAAGGTTCTTAGCATAGTGTGAGACTCGTCCGATATCTGGAAAAGGGGGCTTCCAAACAAATGAAGTTCCGGGGACTTCTCTAGGGATCT